>NC_051155.1:74060014-74220013 GCF_013339745.2 Dermacentor silvarum
ATGGCAAGGTACCGAATACGCCGCCAACAACGCATAGACTCCTGCTGGTACAACCAGCGACGTAGTGAAGCGCACTATCAGCCTGGTGACAAGGTAGGGGTATGGACCCCAGTGCGACGCCGTGGACTGTCTGAAAAGCTTCTCTGCGATTACTTCGGCCCTTACGAAATACTTCGTCGCATAAGCGACGTCACTTACGAAGTGAAATCCGCTGGACGAGAGCTCAAGACGGCGCAACCCCACGGAAGTGGTACATATCGTCCGCATGAAACCCTACCACGAGAGATGATGAAAAAAAAAAGTGACAGCTCACAGGAACCACTGCTTTCTCTCACACATCGGGGCGATGCGTTAAGGAGGGGGATAATGCCGTGACAAGTTGGCCACATTCAAGGTGCGCGCCCATCGTATTGGACACTGTGCACGCCGTTCCGTGGTGTTGTTCAGCAACAACAGGCTAGCGATCTTCGTGGCACGAGCACCCGGTTGGACCCGGCTCGCATGCACCACGCACACGAGGCAGGACTCGAGAAGAAAGAAAAAGACGGTTGGACGCCAGTTTTTAGAACGCGACTGCCGGGCATTCTTCACGACCGCAGTGACTTTTAGTCATGGGCACAGGTTCGCCCTTAATAAATGTCGTTGTTTTGTTAACCTGTGTTCCTCAACATCGTTACAATATGATAATGTGACAAATATGTAAACATGATAACGCAAATATTTATATGAATAGTTTCTTCCATCCTCAATTGAAATTATCACCGTGATTATCAGCTTTATTACTTTGGTAAACAGCTGCGTCTCCTGCACCATGTTACAATTTGTGTAGTTAGCGGCCACTAATTTTCTTTCCGACCTCATGCATATTGTACTTGTTGCAGTGCTATAACATGGCCATATGTTCTATTTCGATTTATCTCTTGTTCTCTGTTTATATTGCGAAATTCTTATACGCGCTTTAGAAGACCTTTAATTATGGTCCATGTGTTCCCAGTCAGAACTACACAACGCAACTATGTCCGATATATAAGGAGTTCCCACATAACTTGTAACCACCTGCTTCAGATTTTCACCGCGCTTGAAAACCTGCGAGGAACACCTTACGCGTTAGGGATTGACGATTTCGTTGAAAAACTATCGAGCAAGTTATCAGTGGCTCAGTTGCAAATATCGCTTGAAGTAACTCTTCTTCTTACGGAGTGTATCCAGTGCGGAAATGGATATTGTTCAAAAATGCAATACCTCAAAATGTAGCAATTAGACTCCATGGTTGCGATCGCTAAGAACATAAAGAAGAAATAGAGCAGTTTTCGAACACTCAGTAGCGTAACATTTGAAATCTCATTTTTTAAGTAATTATACTCCAGCCTACACAAGTCAACTATTCTGACAGCTCTTAAAACGTAAAAATTGTCTAGGATAAGATAACGCAATAAACGGGACGTAGAGCAAGTTGAAACAACGTGAGCGCTCTGTTTCCTTGTGTGATTAGCCATTCTATTTTTCGCAATGCTACACTAACGGGCCTACGTTTCTGCACGAGTGAAACGGAAAGGTTATCCACAAAATACATAACGAATTTGTAGAAATACTGGAGCTGTGGTAACGATGCACAAGCAACGCAAAGGACCCTTTGTAAAGAATGGTGACGCTTCCTATAACAGCTCACCATCCTATAGATATCTGCTTGGTGTTGATGGAATGACGGCGAGCAAGCAAGAAAACCTGGCTGGTAGTTCAGCCTCTTGGTGGACGTCGGAGAAAGCAAATGCAAGAACAAAAAAGCAAGAGTTAATTCATTTTAATAATTAATTCGTTTACTTATGCATTTATTTTTATTTATTGAGTTGCTTATTTAAAGATAACCGCAAGCCTCATGCGAAGCATTCAGTAAAAGGGGGACAGTACATAAGGTGCACGTCTAATATACATTGAATTACATACACCGAAATGAAACAACTACCCAGAGGAAGTGCTTGTGGCGCAGTACCTTCGGAAGTAACGTAGTGAGCAAGTAAATGAACTAAACGAGTGTTTAAGTACTAAAAGCGAGCCACTCATGCAGTCCGCCATGTTGGTGTGGACAAGAAGGAGAGACACAGAAAATAGAAAGGGATAGCGCAGGCGTGGTAACAATAAAGCGTCTGGTTTACTACCCTGAACTAGGGGAAGTGTAAACGAGCAACAGAAAGAAAATAGGAACTGACACGAATAGCTTCAAGAATCGCAGGCTGTCGTTGCAAGAAGAAAAAACCTGAATCGGTAAGTCTTCTAAGCAAGATTCGTGGCTCAACTTTGTTCCATTGTCAATGCCAGCTTTGCCAACTTTTATTTTTGTTTAAATTATATGACGACAGCATTGTATTAGGTTCCCACTCATGACGAAATGTCGAGAGAGGCGAAGCGTGAGTAAAATTTCTTGTTTAAAATAACACGTATTTCGGAAAAAACTCTGCTAACCATTACTATTTGCTTGATTCCGACTGTTGAGCAGCGTTGCAATTAGTCCTCTTTCACTAGAAGAAATACAAAGAAAATAATAGTATGAATCATTTCTTTTCAAGAAAGTGGGGACGAAAAGCGGCCTGATTGGTAGCTTTAACCTCTTCTATTTTGATGTATGTAATATAGGATGTTTTCCCGGGACATTCTCGAGCATGTTATGTGTTAATTTTGGAGGTGCTGAGAGAAAAAAAAAACGTGACGATGCTTTCTGTTCTATTCACTGCGACACGGCAGTGGTGAACAATAAAAGACGTGAAAATACTGCTCGTTTGCCTCCCCAGTTCAATAAAAGTGTGCTGAAGGGTGCCGCACAAACGGCTGCCAGGAACAAAGCGCTCCCGTGGCAGCTTGCTCGAGTTTCCCCCTTTTGCACTTTGCAAACTTTGAAAATTGTTGAGAACAGCTAGGAAGCTACACGCTCCTCGCATTCGCCATAAATCCTCACCTACTTTTCAGTATAAGTCATTGACGTTTCGTTAGACAGGCATAAATTTGAGTTGTAGCGCCTCATAGCGTGCTGAAAAGACATCGTCGGAATGTAACCAACCCGCAGCCGCTTGTTCAAATTGCCTCCATAAAGAAGTGTCATAGATTACACCAGTCAGTCTTTTACGTATATGAATTCTATGTGGGTCAGGTGGATCATATGAAACACTTGTAGAAATTTCAGAGGCACCGTGAAACTTGGAGCGAAATTGTAGAATATTGCACGCTCAGCGCACGCTGGTAGTGACACGAATGTGCCTTTACAAGCGCAGCTTGGACCTGGAATAGCGGCTGATTGCCGGAAACATTGTCGAAAACGACTACCACGATTGTCGCCACCTCTTATATATGCATAAACGACCACGTACACGGACATCTCGAAGATGCTATAACATAACTATTGCGGGAAAAAATGTGCCTGGTCATACTTCGCCGCGCCGTACCTTCAGATGCTTGGCAACGTTTTATCGCAGCTTGTCATATAAGTATTGCTTCATGTTTGATGATCGCACATTCAGCACAGAGAAAACACGACAGTGTTTGAAACGAAGACAATGATGACCGCCGAACGAGATGTTTCGGAAAGAGGGAAACAAAAAGATAGGAACGGTCTAACAGATAGAAATATCGGGTAAGTATTGGGCTTGGTGCCTTGCACGGGAGAGTAGGAAAAAGTTAAAGAAGAAATACAAGGTTAGCAAAGAAAAAAAGCGAGGTACTTGAAATGTGCCAGTAACACAGAGTATTATATTGGCGTCAGTTCCATAGTCAGTTCAACGCAGGGAAGTGTTATTCACCGGAAGTGCCCCAGCCGCATAAAGAGGTACATGAGCAACAGTGCCACAAATGATTTCAAACGGCATGAACTAATCGCGTTCATGTCACACCTTCGCTAGCTCATTCCAACTTGCGCAGACGAAAGTTGGAATCAGCAAGCGCCAGACAGGAGTAATTGCAGGTGGTTGGGAGAGGCCTTCGTCCTGCAGTGGACATAAAAATAGGCTGATGGTGAAGATGATGATGTCACACCTTAGCTATAATGTTAATTGGAGAATCATATTTTGGAAACGGGTCGTTCTCTGTGCGTCATGCAAGACGAAGGCAATGCCCAGAGGATTTATGAAAATAAAGAGCGCTGTTTTTTGCCAGGGCATGGAGAAAGCAGAAATGAGAGCCGATTCGAATTGTCATGGCTGTTGTATATTACGGCGCCGAAGTGCAGGTTCTCAAGGTCAGGCGCTGCCCAGTTTACAATACAAACAATGCTGACAGTACTTGGAGAGATGACTCAATGGATGTGTGAAGTTGTCGTGTGAAGCAAGTTTGTGAAATTGATGTGGCTGTTATGGGCACTGTTCGGATGGTGAAGTGGCATAACATAGCAAATATCAATTTGTTCCGGCAAAGTGTTTTTACCTGCAGAGCAAATGCAACAGCAAAACAGGGATCTTCGAAAGACGCAGAGAGACGTTGATAGGGACGGACTCGGGCAGGTGAGGCAGGAGAAGCAGGTGCCACTAAAAATTTAGAAGGCTACTAATGAAGCTGGTGCGATTGCGAAAGGGGAACGCGTGGACATACACTGCGTTATCCACAGTCTACGCTGATGAATGCGAACGGGAAAATTGTGAATGGAATGGTCAGCATTGCTAAGACCATGGGTAAAGTGAGCACCCAACGTTCTTCATTACTAAAAGACATCGTGTTCAAATGTTTATTTCAACCTTAACTTCCGCTCTGTGCGCGATTCGAACACTAAGAGCATGGAAGTGTTTTAGCAGACGTGTTCGGCGTGAGTATTCCAAGCCTTAAAATAGATGTAACAGGGCGGTTGCAGTGTTGTCAAAGTTGCGGCGTAATTGATCCGTCTAAAAGCACTTGGTGCGCTATCGATATATTTGTCACCCAACACTCAGATCACAAATTTTGCTCCCTTTGGTCCGCAATGTTTCTGCACCGTAATACGGCAACAAACAACCAATAATATAGCTTCGTGTGCGCATTCTAGCCTATAGTAGCCAGAGTTTTGTTGCCCTTGCGAACGTTTGAAGCGTGCCTGTAAGTAACACATATGGTCTTGAAGCTAGGACAAAAGACGGCTGTCACGTTGACACATTCGAGAAACACACACAACGCGTCGGTACCGCTATTCCCAGAGTAGCAGCGTTATTTATGGCAGTATCACGTAGCTCTTTTGTCTTTCATTGCATCTATAGCGCTAACAGCCATATTGTCCTGGGACAAGGCGCCCGCAGTAGACAGGGAGCCACGTATTGACGCGCTCGTCCTTTCACCGAAGGGCTGAATCTTAAGCTTCATGGTGAAAGCGTAATCATCATTCCATCGAACCATTCCGAGGCAGCGGGAAATGTTCACTGAGGGAAGCGTGCGCTTCTGCTCTCCAGCTGTATGCTGGGTAGCTACTTTGCAACAATGTCGTCGGGCACTAAGAACACGATATAATGTTTGACGTCGCAGTCACCTCACCTATTAAAACGGATAATTCTCGAAGATATCAGATGTAAAGACGTAAGACCGTTATGATTTGCGCAAGAACAATGGTCGTTCTCGCTGAAACTGTGATGCATTGACGTAGGCGCAGGTCAGATGCTGATAGAGGATATATAACTCGCTACTGAAGAAACAGTCTTGCTAAAGCCTTTCGGTGAAGGCTGTGGACATAATTCGGGCAGGCTTAAGATGGCGCCTACTACAAATGATTTTATTGACAGAAAGCTTCATCTCGCGGCGAAATTTAAATTTCGTAAAAGCATTTAAAGCAATCACACGGTCATGGTCCGTCACTAAACCAACTTCATTAATTTCATCGAAACAAGAGGTGAAATAATATTGACGGCTATTCTGAATATGTGAACTGCGAACCCTTATAAAATATTCCCAAATGCAAGAAACAGTTTTAAAGAATTCAAAAGCTAATGTTTGTGAGCATGACAATTTGTAATTTTTTCAGCGAGAACGCCAATATTTTTTTCACCAAAATAAAGAAACTTACCAAAGTATACAAAGTACCAGTGATGACGGGGAATAATATTAAAACTAATACTAACAATACTAATAATATTAATAATAATAGTAATGGCAGCGGTGTGAAACCGAAACAGTTACCGTCGTGGTGCGCAGTGTTCCTTGTGTGCCTAGTGGCCTTCGTTTGCAACAGTCTTGCTTGGGCTTGGACCTGCGGAAAACTGCGATGGATTTAGGTTTCATCCTGCACGCTTTCATCGCTGTTAATATTACAGCAGTTTCACTGCACATGTTAAATCGAGCTCTGAAATTTTCTCCGATTGAGTGGAATAACAAATATTAGAAATGCCGAAGATCTTTTGCTTGATATTTTTTCCTAAGCGGCGTTTGGAACCCAGTGGCTCAGTACAATCTGAAAAAAGCAGCAAGGACACCTAATGCAATTTTGGAAATAATCGCCGGATGAAAAACCACAGTCGAACTTATACAAACCACAAAAACACAAGGAAAAAAAAAAAGACTGAGCGCCGGTACTTTATTTCGTCAACTCTGGAACATATAGCCACCTTTTTCATTCGTTTCAGTGGTGTTTCAGGGTTGCAGGAATCCTCATTGCGGCATATATATGAGTTATAGTTTGCATTTCCCCTTTCTGTGGTATTCATTATTTCGCATAGAGCTTGCATTCTGTTATAAGCCTATAGAATGAAATCTTGTTGACGACTTTCGTAGAGTATGGTGGTGCGTACGGTAAATGCTAGGCTCGATGAAAAAAAAAGCATGAAGTATTCTTTAACTGTCGCCTAAAAGTACATCAGATCGTTAGAAGTATACTTTGAATCCCTTCGCTGCGCCGTCTTTCACCACACACTGGGCATTTTTGGAACGCTACATAACATGATAATAATTTGTAAAGCAAATCGTTGGTGGTATCTAACACAGGTATGATCGAGTTTTCTCTGGCCACGAGCAGAGCCTTTCAGGGCGAATTTCAAATGAAAGACACGAGTGTGATACTGCATTACATAACTCAACATCTAGTTTTGATATTTCCGTTTCCATGTCGGATCTCGTATATTCGTGTAGCGCTGGTCTGGAAGTCATTAGAGGTACCGTCAAAGTACATTGGGCCGAATTCTCGAAGCTTTTTGTTCATAAGTGTTTTTCGACAATGGCTGGTCACCTTCCATAATAACAATAGCAATAATATCTCCGGCTTTAGGATGAGCTTAAGTGTTGTCTTACGAACATTCTATAGCCTGAGAGGTTATCGTGAGGACTAGACGAAAAGCAAACGTAGTACACACCTGGGGCAAAAGTAGGAGGCATGCAGCTGCGGAGTGGCAGAAGACGAAGAAAATAATGTCGTACGACCTCTGAAAGTAGGAAAGAAGGGGTGCGTAATAGTGCTGCTTGATGTCCATAATTTGCTGGACTGGCGCACGTTTTTAGGCTGTACTTGCTTCTGGTCAGCAAAGTAGTCCCGTGCATAAGCTTTTTTTCTTTTTTGTATTGGCCGGAGTTAAATAAGCAACAACCCACACGGATATGAATAAACTTAGACGCGCTCACCAACCGGATGTAAAAGTTACAACAAAATACTGTGACAAACTAGGGATGATGCATAGTCAAATATACTAGCCGACGCGATGAATAAGTATTTAGTAAATAATTCTTTCTCAGGCGTACTTAATTGCGCCCAGCAGTTAAGGCAGCACTTAGGCGACCGATAACGAGAGGCTGCGGTGAAATACTTGAAAGGGCTATAGTGCGATGTAATGAGTACTTTATCTTTGGCACAAAGAGGCTGGCTGCACTCACTCGTATACCTGCGCGCCTGCTCAAATTACAGTAGAGCGCCAGTGACTAAACAGCGACCAATTTCGAAGAAGCTTCAACAGTGACAGTTCCTTGCAAAACACCGAAACCATTTCTCAATGGGTAAAAAGCAGGAGACGCCATATTTGTTTCCATATTTTGCGTATGATGCCGTTAAAGCACTAGAGTCTTCTAGTGCTGCCTTCCTGAGTCGTATCAATGAACTGCGTCTAGTAGACCAATGGCAAAAAAATTATCTGAAACATACGTGATTTGACATCATGCGTGCATTAGCATGTTGAACAGCATGCATGATGTCTATAACTATTCCTGTCACCTTAATTTTGCCATGTCACTTTTACACCATCTACATTAAAATGGGCACAACAATATTGTGTGAACATTTTACACGAATTCCAGCGTGCCCTAATAAATTATATCGTTTTTTCTTTGACAAACACACTGAACTGGATAATTTGCACATCGATGACAAACTGTGGCCTACAAGCAGCAAACATGCAATAGGATATTCCAGTATTTCTTGCGTAAAGTTAGAGCAGTAAATAAAGATAAAACAGAAGATCAGGTTAAAAAGTTTATTTATTACATAAATACATTGATTTGCATAAGTGGTGGGGATGGCAGGATAAAATCTGCATAACGGCAGCTTAATTGGTCCCACCTATCCGTGAAATACAGGTAGCATTATGGCAACATAGTCGCTTGACATATTTGCAGCAAGAAATAAATAATGTGCATGTAGCAAAAGCAGAATTACCACAGCTTAGAAATTTAAAAAATACTTTTCATGTGACACAACGAAAAGCCACTATTCACAAAAACAATTGCAGTAACGTGTCTTTATATGCACGACGTAGGCTTTCATCGTGAAGTTTGCATTTGTTGAGTGTTAAGGAACGACAGTAGGAGAGTGAAGGCCGTCATTAGTAGGTGGTCTAGGAACTGTATCGAGTTCAGTGTATCGATTCAGGCGGAAAGCGACATTGTGTTGCAAGTTTTCAATGTGTCGGATATCAGTAGTGCATTTAATCAACTCACATTTAGAAGAACATATAAGTTATGGTTCAACAGCGCCGGAGATGGTTGCGGGTTTAAAACAGCATGACAGTTGCACGTTGACGGCAAGCTGTAGCGTAGGAGACTTTTGCATAAACGCGTTTTTTTTTTCGCAGAAAACATGTAATAGGATATTCTGGTACTTTTTCACAAAAAGCGAGGGCAGCAAATTGAGATGTAGGAGAATGCAAGATAAGACGTGTACACATTTACCACATATGTGCACTGATGTATATAAGCGGTGGGGACACCCGTCCTAATGTCTGTGTGGTTTCGCCGTAATGTACGTATACCAACTGTCCTGGCTCCGAACCCTTGTAAGTTTATGTTGACATTTGTAATGGTGGTCTACCAGCAAAAGTTTAAACTTTAGAATGTGCATTGTAAGGCAGGTCTTGACTAGCACATAAGGCATTCTTCTGGAGTGAAACTAGGTTACCTAGCGATCTTTTAGTACTGTGTGAATAAAAAAGGCGACAATAGCGCACGTGAGAGGCAAATATTGAGTTAGAAGTCATAAGTTCTTGCGGTATTGGTAATAATCTAACAATAAGACTGTTGTTAACCAACCATGCAGTTTTTAGTTTCCTTAATGGTGTTAGACGGAGACGTTAAACGATGATCAGCAAGTGTGAATAATCCTTATGTTGTTTTACATTATTCAAATCGTGCCCTTCAAATTGACTTCGCACCATATGTGAACTATAGGCTTTGTATTAGGCCTTCAAAAGGATAGCGTTGCCAATATTATGTAAACATACCGCCCTGCATAAAGTTTATACAAAATATAGGTAATGTATTGGGCACAGCACAGGCTGTCATTCTACTACAATGTTCTTGTTTTCGTTAACCTTCTAGTGCACAGCGTGGCAAATTTGGCTAATAGTGGTTCGCATTCCTTTAGGCTATTGAACGAGAGCCGGCGAAAAAAATGATGCACCCAGAACAAGGCCGATAGTTTTTCCTGACCTTGAATTAAACATGTAGTCATTTATTGAAAGCTTTCCAAAGGAGAAACAGTTGCCGTCTTGGCAAAATGCTTGAAATCATTCTCAGTGTGAGCTAGGTTACAATATTTGTGTTGTATTTTAAATGTGGGGAACAACAATTAAAAAAAATGTGTTTTTGTAATTGTAATGTATTTTTGTAAGTAGGGATAAAAAGTTTTTTTTTTTGTTTTTTGCGTACGAAACTGTGGGCTTGGACCGCGAGTCAATATGTGCCATATGTGGCACAGTGCAAATCTCCGGATAAGTGCAGCTGAAGCGAAAACGTGAATTCACGCACATTTAACGGGTTGAGAAAGCCTCCATAGAGGATGGCTGGTGCTGATATTCCCTCCGGAAAAGAATATTCAGACTTCTCGGACTCAGATGATGATTATCTGATGGGTGAGGGAATAACAAACTTATACCTTTCGCGAATCATTGTAAAGCAAAGTTAACTTTGGCGCACTTTTGTATTTGGCGCCAAAGCGGGATTCGATGGATGTTTTGTTGGCTGGAGGCGCCCTGTATAGGCCGTCGGTAGTTTTCGTGGGGGTTATCATGCGCGATAACGCAAGTATTGCTGCGTTAGCAATTATACGAAGAATAGAGGCGCATTTTTTGCCACCGCTAGCGCCCTCGTCGTGATGCTGTTGCGTTTCCAGGGCGCATGCTGAGCACGTGACTGAGATTTCGGTCTTCAGAGACAAGAACAATGCGGCGTAAACGAATTAGCTATATAGACGCACCGTCACGAACGTGCAGCGCAAGCTCTGCATTGGAGACAAGGTAGCGTACTGCCGTTGCTGCGTTCATCACAACAGCATTCTTGGACGCCTTTAAAATGCAGGCGCGTTTTTCATCTGCGCCGAAACGGTTGCCTTGCTTGTTGCGCAGGAAGTTGTTGAGCGCCATTCGAGGAGCTTCTCTGCAACGATATATTGTACAATTCTTTTGAAGGCTTTGTTTTTTGAACCAAACCGTTCATTTCTTTGATACAGTTCTCTGTGATTTGTGGGTTTATTGACAGCGTTGTAAAATGGCATTCCTTGCATATTACAGGTGGAAATGTCGCGGCACGTGACTCTGCCCAAGAAAACTCTGAGAGCGAGGAAGAAGAGTCGGATTCAGACTCTGACGGAGCTATGCCCACGTGTGCGAAGAGACTGAGAGCCCGGCCGAATTGCTTTTCGTGGAAGTATACCGATATGTCACTTCCTGAGTCTGCTCGGGAATTCACCAGCAGCTGTTACCTTCCAGCATTAGTGCTTGACCTCGGAACGCCGTACAATTTCTTCCGCTACATCTTTACTCCCGAGCTGCTTCACAAAATACCGGAACTGCCAAATACCTGCCTTTATTCCACGCAATCACGGCTTCAGAAACCTATCTCCATTACAGACTCTGATATGGACACGTTCGTGGGATCACTGCTATGGATGTCTCCGATTCGCCTCCCAATTACAAGAATGTACTGGGGTTCTAAGTTTTATATCCCTCAAGTGACAAGACTTATGTCAATGAATCGCTGGCAAGAAATGAAGTCATCGATTCATTTTGCTGACAACGCCGGTGCCATACCAATTGCAGTGGTCATGCCAGACAGTGTAAAATCAAGCCATTGCTTGAAAGCATCAAGGAACGCTCCCTTGTTCGTGTCATTTGAGGAAAATCTTTCTGTTGATGAACAAGTCTGCGCCTTCAAAGCAAGATCTGTCCTCAAACAGTCATCATCATCAGCCCATATTTATGTCCACTGCAGGATGAAGGCCTCTCCCTGCGATCTCCAATTACCCCTGTGTTACGCTAGCTGATTCAAACTTGCGCCTGCAAATTTCCAAACTTCATCACCCCACCTGGTTTTCTGCCATCCTCGACTGCACTTCCCTTCTCTTGGCGCCCATTCTGTAACTCTAATGGTCCACCAGTCATCCATTCTACACATTACATTGCCTGCTCAGCTCCATTTTTCCCTCTTAATGTCAACTGTAATACTGGCTATCCCCGTTTGCTCTCTGGTCCACACTGCTCTTTTCCTGTCTCTCAACGTTAGGCGTAACATTTTATCGCTCTTCATGAGGTCCTGAACTAGTTCTGGAGTTTCTTCGTTAACCTGCAAGTTTCTGCCCCATATATTAGCACCGGTAGAATGCAATGATTGTACACTTTTCTTTTCAACGACAGTCCCAGTCAGGATTTGGTAATGCCTGCCGTATGCACTCCAACCCAATTTTATTCTTCTGTAAATTTCCCTCTTGCGTCAGTAATTGACCTAGATAAACGTACTCCTTTAGAGATTCTAGAGGTTGACTGGTGATCCTGAATTTTCGTTCCCTTGACAGGCGATAACACATTATCTTACGTTCTGCATATTAATCTTCGACCACACTCTTACACTTTTTCGGTTAAGGTACTCAATCCTTTGGTGTAATTCGTCCCCATTGTTGCTGAATAGGGCAATGTCATCTGCAAACCGAAGGTTTATGAGATATTCACTCACTCCTAATACTCAATCCTAAACCTGAAACAGTACAACCCCCAAAAGCCGCATCGATGAGGGTACAAGATGTTTGTTCATTCAGGAATTAGCGGCTTTCCGTATAACTTTGAAATTAACAGTGGCTGGGAGAACGTCGTCACATATGGCATGCTTGGCTGTGGAGCAAGTGTAAACGTTGTGCTCCGGCTTAACAGCCCTGTCACTTGTAGTATACGCCACGAAGTATATTTGATAATTATTTCAATAGTCCTAAGCTGCAAATAACCCTAGCAAAGTTTGGAATTCTCTCGCTAGGAACTCTCGCTAGGTTGCCCATTAAAAAGCGAAAAGGAATTAAAACTGTAAGGAAGAGGAGCTCATCGTGAAGTTTGTTGCACATATGAGAGTACAGAATCATCTTGTGTACGACGGCATGACAACCGGATGATAACACTTTTGTGCAGCTTTGTAGGCCGATCGCCCATGCATAAAGCTAGGCGTTGCTTTTCAAGTTCGAAAGCATTCTACGAAGTGTACTGACCAAAGATTGTGCAGATTTATAACACGCATGTTCAAGGCGTCGACCTTCTCGACTCTCTCCTTGGTCTTTACAGCATCTCCGTCCGGTCGAAGAAGTGTTATTTCCGTGTTTTTACAAAGTTGCTGGACTTGTCAGTTGTGGCTGCGTGGCTTTTGCACAGGAGGGTGCAGGCGCAGCTTGGCAAGAGTGAACGCCTTACTCTTGCTCATTTCACGGCAGAGATCACCGAGTGCCTTACTTCCTGCGACAAGTGTGTAGCAGCGAATGGACCAGGAAGGCCGCCTTTGCATTCCTTAGACGTGCAACTACAGGAAAATAAAGTTTGCGGACCAATGGCAGCTGTGCCACCGAAAGATGTTCGAAGACCAAGTGGGACGGCTGACCCGAATTTGACGACAAAATGAAGCGCTGCAAGCGTCAACTACGCGCAAAGAAATCGTCTGTGCGCTGCAGCAAATGCCAAGTCCGCCTCTGCTTGAATTCAAGGAGCAGTTGTTTTGTTCTGTTTCACGAGGCAAGATAGCGCCTGCTCGCGTTTCCATTTGTAGTTCACCTAATGAGAAAAAGCTTTCTGCAGATTTGCAGAATGTGCCATATTTGGCACATACCGATATCTTCATCGCTATGTTTCCAATAAATGTATTGTTTTTTTCAGAATGCTTTGTTTTGATGAAAAATCAATTACACAGCAAAATAGTTTTTTTTCAGCATGGCATAATATTCGTGTGATAGAGAGTTTTAACTCAGGATTTATTTCATCCTGTACGTAAGCAGCACCTCGCGGCATCTCCCTATAAGTATACTTCCGGAAAGTACAGGCAACTTCTAAAATAAAACAGCAGCTCGCTGAATCCACCCATACCAGCGCTGGCTACATATATGGTTGCATTATTACTTGTTTAGTGGATCCTTCTTGGAAAATAGCAATAAAAGGCGCTAATGCATGTTTAGTTGTAATTGGCCAGTACCACTTCGAAAACAAAAATCCTTTCGCTGGTATTAAGGTAACACTTTTGCTGTCGTGAAGGCGCGCTGTGCGCACAAGCTGTTTTTCGCATCGCGAGTTAGGCATTCGCGTACGTTTTCTTTGTTCCAGTTTCTCGCAGAATAAGTGGCTGCCGCTCTCCGGGAACTCGTTTCTCCATCAAACGCCAGATGCGTATGCGAATGCCGCGTTGGCGCTCGTTGAGCTTCGCTCTTGGAACAGTTGGTTTCCAGGACCTGCTAGCGTTAGCTAAGCTTGCGCATTCTCTAGCGCTAGCAACGAAAACAATAAAAGGATATGCGACCGGGGTCGTTGAGCTCCGTCGAAAAGAGCTGCCCATTTCTGATGGCATAGACATGGAACAAAAAAATAAGGCACGAAACAGCACTCCTTGTGGCGTCACCCGACGGTTGACGTACAATACCCCTGAATTCATTACGTACAATATTACATACGTGCGGGTGCGAAAAGAAAACGATATAAAGATGACATTTCAATTACAGATCTAATTATTTGCAACCACAGTGGGAATACAATGGGAGTCTCCCTTCCCATTTGAAATATTATTTCTCTACACGACAAATTAGTCACCGACGCACATTTGCATTGCTCTATGGTTTTAAGCGCGGAGCACTTTAGGGGCCCGGGATGTCGTCCCTCGTCGGTGGGTGCCACGCACAACAGAAGGTCTACGTAATACATAAAGTTCTCATGAAATTACCCTAAAAATGGATAAAATAAACCAAATAAGTATAAAATAATATAAAATATGGAGAACATCAAGAATTAACCCATTCATTAACCAAAATTATTGAAAACTTAATCGAAATTACGCCAAGCTGATACAAATGGAAATATTGCGCTAGGCTGCGCTGAAAGAGAGCCGTTTTCGGCGTCCGGGATGCCCTTTCTCTCCATGAACACTGAGCAGCAAGCACGCTTAGAGCGACAGCGGACGCTCGCCCATGAAAGACAGCGCCGACGCAGGGCTCATCAAGCGGTGCGCGCCCGAGAAGCTGAAGTTGCCCGCCAGCGCAGGCAGGCTAATCCCAAAAGCGTGAAAACAATATCTAATCACAAGGTAAACACAGGATCAAACAAGATAGACACAAGGGAAACACCGGCGAATCACTGCTCCGCACTACCCCAGCTTTCACGTTTAGTGGAACTGCATTACCGCCAAGTTCACCATTTTTATATATATTTCAGCAGACCTAGAAAGATTGAGGGCGCGCAACATTTTGAATTGAAGTCAGTGAAGTACTTTTAGGAAAGTGCAGTGCAGATATATGCGTTTCATTTTCAGCCGGCAGTTTACAGCGTATACTCCCATCTGGCAATATGAGAACATCGGCCTCTTCAGCCATTATACCTGGCGTTCTTTTTTTTTCCACCTTAACAGAATTATTTGTACTTGCATGCGACAGATATCGCAACATTTCTTCTACAAATTGGTTACGGGAAGAGACGCCAATGCATCAAAAATAGAAAGACATCACCGAGCAATCTAAAGAAGAAAAGATGTTTGCGTCTCGAGGAGGAGCCTACACCTCCTTACATACATTTCATTAAAAAAATAAAAAATTAATAAGTAAGATTTTAATTAATTTGTTGCGGCAACTATTGTACATCACGAATTTATGTTGCATATATGCACGTTACGCGCACATATCAAATACAATAAGTGTGGATGGCTGGGTAGGTGGATACTGCGAAAGTGCTTGATTATAAACGTATTGTGGGGTTAGGGAGTAATGTGGTATTGTGCAGGCTTATTTGTCGCGTGCACAATGCCAACGGTTGGTGCATAGCGAGTTAAGGTCTCGTCGATGACTGTTGGTGAGGTCTTAACAAAATAAGTAATAATATCATCGAGGGAATATGGGGCTACTGTGACTTGTGCCCTTTTGTAAACTTCAGGAAAAAAAGCGCCTTACTCTTCATGGCAATAATTGAAAGGTTTTCCACACTTCACAGTAGTTTAGAGGCTATGGTGGTGCGCTGATAAGCACGAGGTCGCGGGATCGAATCCCGGCCATGGCCGCCGCATTTCGATGGAAGCGAAATGGAAAAACACCCGTGGCCCGTGCATTGGGGTCACATTAAAGATCCCCTAGTGGTCGAAATTAATACGAAGTCTCTACTACGGCGTGCCTCATAATCAAATCATGGTTTTGGCACGTAAAGCACCAGATTTAAATTCAGTGCAAAGGGATTCCAAAAATGAAACCGCAAACAGCATGAAGGAATGGAGAAGTGCAGCAAAATGCCCCCCCCCCCCCCCCCTCCTCACAGTGGACATCAAACCAATCTTTTCTGGAGAATACCAAAACGACGTGTACCTAGTTCTATAGCGGGTGATCATTTTGAAGTTTTTTGCAGCATCGTTAAAAATCAGCCGCGGCAGATAGCTTAATTCTAGTGCTGGATTAGTCCCTCAGAAGCCCGCTTCTTGCCGACTAGCAATGGGCCGTCCAGCCGGGCCACGAAGCGGCCGCCAGGTATTCCCTGTCGGTCCCTACGTGGGAGACGCCCGCTATGCGCTAAGCGCCTCCTGCAGGACCTAAATAAAGTTTTTCCAGTCCAGTCAAATCTGGAATTTTTAATGAGGCCGACATTACTTGCACGAGATATAGAAAAGCGTAATAAACTAATCAAGAAAATATCGCCAATTCACTTCTAAATTATTTACTTGTTTTTTTTTTATTTGGAAAGTTCGCCCTACGGCATAAACTATTAAATATAGAAAAATAGGCTGGTTTCGGCGATGAACATCAATAGTGCTCGATCGTTGTTTCCATAGAGCCAAGAATCATAGTCCGGTGGTCGCGTGGGATGAAGGCCCACACTTTGCATGTAGCCTTCACCCCACGCGACCACCTTACGACGTATTCCAATTGACGAATTGAAGCCGGCGAATTTTCAGGGCGTATCAACTTTGAATGAATTTCCAGGATGACACCAGCTTCGAGATATTAATTACTAAATTGTGGCACGAAATACATTGGCATTACCCTTACTTTCGTGCGCCAATGATTAAAAAGCGTTTTGTTTCAAAAATAACTGTAACAGTCCACACATTTCATTTCATTTCAGGTGGATGCGTCTTGCAAGCTCACAGACTACAATGCGTAAATTGGAATATATGCCATTAAGTAATTAAAGGGTAATTAGTGTTTTTTAGTTATCTTAAAATATGTTTTGATTTCTCATGCAAGTAATGTCCACCTCCTTGAATATTTCAGCTCAAAGATTGGAATTATGTACTCCGCCACAGGCGATTTTTAAAGATTTCTGTAAAATTTTGAAATTTTTACCCCGTATACGCCCACGCCGAATTGATTACCTACACTATTTTCCGCTCACGGTACATGCTTTTTGGAATATTGACATTGAGCTATTTATCAAAAACGTATTGTTCGTACTTATTTTTGAGTTTTAAATATGCATAGAAGAAATTATCCAGTAATTCTTTTCACTGTGCCTCGTCTGCTCTCTTGGGATAGCTAAATTATTTTTTATGAGGAAACAAACCTACCTTACAAAATATACCCCTTTGGCCTGGAATGTTGCATTGCTCACAAAATCGAACATTCTACTGCGATTTTTTGTACTGATTTTAGCAAGGTTGTGCAGGTGCCAGCTGGTTTTGGATTTTCCTTACTCATATATATTCAAAAGTTATTGTGATGGGCAACGAGTTTTCTTATTTATGACTTACGACGTTAGGAAGAAATATTGTTTTCGCGGACGTTGCACCTTACAAAATGCGTGCTGCTTACTTAATTTCTTAACATTTGAAACTCAAAGTAACGTCACATGGAATGTCAACTTGTGCATTTTTTCCTAGTGTAAATAAAAAAAAAGTTGGTCAAGGTTTCAGCATGACTTGCAGTAGTTTAGGGCACGGAAAAAATCTCGGGTTGCTAATACACCAGCACAGACCATAAAACAGGGGCATAGAGGGTGGGTACATACGCAAGCACCGAATGAAGGGTAAAAATCAGATAAAATAAAAACCGCAGTAAATAACACAATTTGAGCAAAGAAAAACATACGAGGTGCAGCCCGCATATTCTAAAAGTTCTACCAGAGCAATAATATTTCCTGATATATTGTTAACTAGGCCAACGCCAAGGCAACTTATATCATCGGACACTTCGCACATGCTTTCGTTACGGCAAGAAATAGCTATAGCTGCATATTCACACTTCTCAGATATCAGTTCGCTCGAGCTTGCACCTTCTTGCGTGAAGATCGTCGTAATTTTGAAGATCTCATTTTGTTTAAATGCGGACGGTCGACGGGTCTGGTATGAGAACGACCAACCTGCACATCTGAACGGAAATATTCCCGCCACCTCATTATAGAGCAAAGCTATTAAGCTGGCTGATTAATAGACGCTGCTTCTGCTGTCACCGTAACTAATCAAGTAACACGGATTGTGCAAGATATCATAAGTTTCTGAGGAGAGCAAATGAGATACCTGTCTTCCAAGCACCTCTTGAAGCTTTCAGCGTAAACGTTAAATGTTGCCTAAAGAAAAACATCATATGCAACCGCGGCTACAAAATATTGGCCTTAACTTCAAGTTGTCGCCCCACGTAAAATCCAAAGCAATTTAAAATACGCGTCCTAGCAGTTAACTCCCAAGTGGCACGCTGAAAAAAAATGGCTAGCGACCCGAGTGTTTGACTTAGATGTCTCTTATACCCGTGCCACACGGGCAAAGTAAAGTGCACTTTCAGCGAGTGCACTTCGCGGCTGGTGTCATGCGCAGGCTGCCACACGGGAACGCTTAGTGACACTCGCTGCAGAGAGCACTCGGCAGCGAATGTGTTCGGCGAACTCACTTCTCTGCGTCGAAGTGTGTAGCCACGGTAGCAATGAGTAAAAGTATTATGGAAAGAACAGTCAGGAGTAATTTTTAATACCGTTGTTTTAAATTGCTAACGTTACGAGATAATAAAATGTGCCGCACCGCAAAAAAAAAAAAAAAAACAATAACAGCAAAAAACTGCCCTCGCTGTCGGGCTGTTCACGACCACGCCGGGTAATGGCTGCGCAGTTGTTTGGCGGATCGAGTCGTTTTGAGTGTTGCTGGTCGAGTTGCCGTCGTTGCGAGCACTTGTAAATGTGGATTGCAAGTGTTGTTTCCAACAATAATAAACTTTTTTCGTGCACACATTTTATATTAACAAATATATGCTTTACCGTCTGACTCCCGATTGCTATGGCCATCAATTTGAAAGCACGCTTTCCTTTCTCGTGTAGCAGCGCACCGCCAAAGTGACACTCAGCGCGCTGAAGTGCACTCGCTCAAAGTGCACTTTGCTTTGCTCGTGAGGCACGGGTATTAGTGGCACTCACACCGCGACGTTCATTCTAATTAATTTTAATTATTCCAGACACTTTAGTAACTCAACTTTTAACTAAAATTATGCTCTGATGTCATATCTATAATTAATCCCATGAATTTTGTACTGTACTATTTTTTTTCTATTTCTTTCTGATTTATTTTGAATTTGATCCCCGGTCGTCTCAGTGATTTATAATTAGTTCTGATTATTCCAGGCACTTCAATAACTCAACTCCTAACTAAACTTTTACTCTGACATCATGTATATAATTAAACACATGAATTTTGTACTGTACTATTGTTTTCCTTTTTTTTCTGATTTATTTTGAATTTCGTCCCCGGTGGTAAGAGGAAGTGAACCGCAAGTGCGGCGCAACAAACAAGAGTGTCCCTCGATGCTCGTGCCACTAAAACAAAACAAAAACAAGAAAGAAAGGTGCACAAACCTCGTGAACTATTTGCCTTATGCGGGGTGATAATTTTTAAGTTTTCGGGAATTTTTAAAAGTCGTCCGTTGCAGATAATGTAATTCTATTTCCCGAGCTCGATTATACAGAGAGGAAGACATTGTTAACACGGGAAATGGAAATACATATTAAACTCAATAAACAATCGCTAGTTAACTTCCTAATTAATTATTTTACGGCACACACTACAATTTACAAATTGTAGCCAGGGAGTTTGCAAGGGCTATCCAGTTGGAATGAATTTCCAAATGACAACAGTTTGGAGATTTACGCGATCAAACTCACCATAGAAATGGTCCATTTACAAAACGCTCTTCTATGTACTGAAGTTACTGTAATGCCCATGTATTTCTTCCCACATTTTGGTAACTAATATCTCGGAACTGGTGTTCTCCAGAAGATTTATTTCAAGGTGAAACTCACTGCCTACGATTCGTAAATTGCAATATGTGCCACAAGGTAACTAATTAAGAAGCTAATTAGTAATTTTAGGTAGTTTACTATGTGGTTCGATTTCTTGCGCTAGTCATGTCCAGCTCTGCGCATGATCCAGCTGACGGAAAAGAATTATGCTATCTGCTATATGCGATTTTTTTTTTAATTTAGAAGAACTAAACATGATTGTCCCGTATTTCTGAGGTCTCTTTATTCAGTGGCCGTATCGTGTGAAGAGCGTTTTTAAGTTCTTTATCTGCTTGCCCTTTGTCATTGGCTGGCCTGACGCCGAGCTTTCGTTCGCCGAGCCATTATTCGCTCCAAAGGTTGATAATATCTCACAGTCAAAGCAATAAAAAGAAAAAAAAAAGTTGGCAGATCCCACGCCCTGTGGGAATCGATGTTATGCGAAGCAGTGTACGGGGGATCCTACCAAGTTAACGAATCGACCGTGAGAACACCAAGACGTAGGCGGCTTTTTCATGACCTACATGTCATGCATGTTCATGATATTCACGTCATGATTCCTCAGGGCTCCCTTTAGCGACGCCTAGGAAGCCATGCTCATGACTATGACTTCAACCATTGACCTTTAGCCTTTTGCTTCGCTTAGCAGCACATCCGAACTCATTCCATTGGTTTTTGAGTGTTAATCTTTTTTTGAGGAATCATTGTCATTTTTGCTGAGTAATGGTCATAACTATGGCTTCTACCACCATCCTTTAGTGCTTCCTTCACTCAGTACCCACGTCAGAACCTATTTTAGTGGTTTTTGAGTGTTCGCCCTTTTTTGGGGTGTCATTGTCATTTTTGTTAGGTCATGCCCATGACTATGACTTCTAACACCATCATTTACTGTTTTCTTCACTTAGTAGCCATGTAAGAGCTCATTTCAGTGGTTTGTGAGTGTTAATCCTTTGTTACTGAGTCATGATCATTTTTTATGAGTAATAATCATGACTATAACTTCTAGCATCATTCTTTAGTATTTTCTTCACTTAGTACCCACGTGAGAACCCATTTCAGTGGTGTCTCAGTGTTAATCTTTTTTGGCTGAGTCATTGTCATTTTTGCTGAGTCATGCTCATGACTGATT
This sequence comes from Dermacentor silvarum, assembly GCF_013339745.2. Lineage (NCBI taxonomy): Eukaryota > Metazoa > Arthropoda > Arachnida > Ixodida > Ixodidae > Dermacentor > Dermacentor silvarum. The sequence goes on from NC_051155.1 coordinate 74,081,234, forward strand.
TCTAGCATCATTCTTTAGTGTTTCCTTCACTTAGTACCCACGTCAGAACCCATTTCAGTAGTTTCTCGGTGTTAATCTGTTTTTGCTGAGTCACTGTCATTTTTGCTGGGTCATGCTCATGACCATAACATCTACTACCATCCTATAGTGTTTCCTTCAGTTAGTACCCACTGCAGAACCAATTTCAGTGGTTTCTGAGTGTTCATCTTTTTTTCGCTGAATCATTGTCATTTTTGATGAGTAATGCTCATGACTATGACTTCTAGCATCATCCTTTAGTGTTCCCTTCCCTCAGTACCCATGTCAGAATCCATTTCAGTGGTTTCTGTGTGTTAATCCTTTTAGTTGAGTCATTGCCATTTCTGCGGAGTGCGTACATGTGTGTGACATACATGCATTGTGTGCATGGGCACCAGCGCAAAGCTTGCATCTGATGCGGTTGTTGCTGTGGTTCATAAGTTACCATGACGCTGACATCTGAAACTTTGCATTGCCAATCCCGTGTATTGCATCACGTAGTAGATATACAAGCGACAGAGATATTCACTTCGATGCAAGGTAGCGTCTGGAGAATTCAAGAATTAACGAGCCCCGATTAGACAGCGCGACTTTACCGTCGTACCATTGGACGTGGGAGATTTGTCTTCTCAGCGAAATGACAACTTAGGCTCGTAGGTACTGCTGCAACGCTTCATTCTAGCGCTCGACAGGAAGGTCCTAGGTTCTTCCGTACGGTGCATAGTCTGAGTAGGTAGATAGATAGATAAACTTTATTAGAAAGATAGAGTTTTGTCTATTAGCCTATTGACTAGTCTTAAGATAGAGTTTTGTCTATTAGATAGAGTTATGTCGATTAATGGTCGGGGCCCCTAGTACAGGGCTTCACTGGCTCTTGCCATCTTCTCTGCTCTCTCGATCAGCTTGAGCTGGTCGTCGAGGGCCTAGCTGGACTGCAGTGGCTGCCATTGCTCCCTCGTGGTGTTGGTGTCGTGGTGTTCTCTGTTGTGTAGCGTGCACTCCCACGTAATCTGGTATAGGCTTGGTGTGGCTCCGCACCACGGGCGGATCGCGTGCACCCCACAGCCCATGTAGGCTGTGGGGTGCATGCGATGTAATATGTGTAGGGTTGTGTAAGTGCCTGTCTGGAGCCTACGCCAGGCAGCGGCATCCTCCGTCTTTAGTTTGTGATAGGGTGAGGGATATCGCAAGCGACTCCTTCTGTGGTAGTTCAGGATTGCTGAATACTCGGGGTCAACTGGGTCAGGGTCATCTGCAGTCGGCGTAGTGAGTGCTCGGATAGGTACAAATTCTCGAGCTGCTCTGTCGGCACAAAGGTTACCCGTGATGGCAGCGTGGCCCGGTATCCAAATGATGGTTAGGGTGGTGTTGTCGTCAGTGTCCTCCTTGGGTATTTGCGCTAGGACTTGTGCCGCAGGTCTTGCGATTCTTCCCTGTAGGAAGTTGCCGCAGGCCTGCTGGGAATCCGTGAGGATCGTCAATGGTTTGTTCGCGTGTTGACCTTCGCGGATGGCTAACGCGATGGCCAGCTGTTCGGCTTCCGTGATCGTGCAGGGGCGGGTCGATGCACTGGAGGTGACGTGGCCTCGGCGGTCGCAGACCACTGCCACTGAGCCCTTATTCTTCATTCCGTACATAGCGGCGTCCATACAACGAGCCGTGGTATGGAACCTGAATGTTTTCTTTATGTACTGGGCCCTCACTTTCCTCCTTCCGGAGTGTAGGTTAGGGTCCATGTTGCGTGGCATCGGGGCAATGTGATACCCGTCCTGAACGTGACGAGGTATCGTGCTGGTTTCTTGGGTTCGTAGTCAATAAATAAATAAATCATCAATCAATTTATTTGGCATTCATTACAGCATCTGCACATAACGAATGCGAGGACAAAAACAAAAAGCTGCTAAGTAGCAGCTTGACGTGGTTCTTGCCCCTATCCTTGGCAGCCAAAAACGGAGACATATAAATACACTGCATAATTACACAAGTTTTAGTTCGCATGTGTACCAATTTGGCATAACTAAAGTGTTGTGGCTTTGAAGCCCAATGTTTGTAGGACCTGCCTGCCCGTGCGAATCCGCGCAAGTCTCTGTTGTTGTGGGACGTGAAGGGCTTCTGTGAGTTCGCTGAGGGTGTTGTGTAATCCCAGCGCCAATAATTTCTCAGTCGATGTTCTCATCGGCCGGCGGAGGGCGGTCTTGAAAGCCATCCTCAAGAGCATGTCGGTTTGTTTCGGCTCGGATTGTGTGAGATGGTAGTAGGACACGCTGTATGTGATTCTGGATGTCCCCTTTCCTTCATGCCTTTATTTTTGGGTGTTACACGGGATATCATGGGTGATATCGCCTTGGCACTGCCTTGAGGAGCGTAAGGGGGTGGGTAGCACGCTGGTTAGACTGCATCCACATGCCCCGCACCCTGCGCAATGACTTCTCTGGTATAAGGTCCCCGTTGAGGTGCAGCTTGAGTTTTAGTGTTGGGTTTGTGGGGACCGTATGGTTACCCTGGCCTCTTCAGACTCGTATTAGTTCGGATTTCTCGGGCGAGCATTGTAATACACGTTGGCTGACGTATTCTTGGAGGAGGTCAGCTGCAGTTTGCAGCCGTTCTTGTTTTTCAATAAGGGGCCCTGTTGTGGTCCAGAGTGTTATGTCGTCTACGTAGAAGGCGTGGCGGAGGCCTTCTACGTCCTGCAGTTTTCTTGCGAGGCCGATCATGGCGACATTGAAGAACGTGGGTGAGATGACTGCTCCTTGTGGTGTGCCCTTGTTGGGAGGGTGGTATACTCCTGTCTGGATCTCCCCAATCTTCAGCTCTGCCATGCGGTGGCTTAGGAAGCTCTGAACGTACTTGCACGTTCGCTCGCCGCATTTGGTGTTGGCGAGCCCTTCTAGCATTCCTTGGTGGCTAACTTTGTCGAAAGCTCCTTTGATGTCGATTGCTAGGAGGGCATCTTCGCCGCTGCGGGGAACGTCGCCGAGGACATCTTCCTTGATTTGGAGTAAAACGTCTTGTGTGGATAAGATTGCGCGGAAACCAAACATGGTGTCTGGCAGGTGCTTGTTGTCTTCTAAGTGTCTCTGTAGTCTCTTGTGTATGATTTTCGCGTACACGTTGCCGAGGCAGGACGTGAGCGAGATGGGTATGAGGTTTTAAATTGCCAATTTCTTGCCCGGTTTGGGGATCATGATTATGCGTGCGTGTTTCCACATCGCCGGCAACGTACCTTGTTCCCAGTGTTGGTTGAGAAAGGCCGTGAGCGTGGAGATGGCCTTGTCGCTAAGGTTTCTAATCATGGTGTTCGTGATGCGGTCCGTGGCCACCTCTGTGTTACGGGTGGTGCCTGCGATGGCCGCTCTCACCTCGTTTTCTATGATAGGCTCGTCCAAAGGTGGGTTGGGTTGTCCCATGTATGGTGTTGTATGTGGTTGCATGGGAGCTGGATCTCCATAGCACTTGGTCTTGATGGTGTCGATGAGGTCTTGTTGGCTGCCTAGGTAGGTCTGTAGAACCGCTCCAGGGCCTTGTGCCCCTCTCCTTTGGTTTTGGTTGGTCCAGGATGGCTTTGAGTATGTGCCACGTCTTGGCGGTACCCAGGGTGCCACCGAAGGAGTCACAGAATCTATACCATTCGCCGAGGCGAGTTGCATGGCATATTCTTCTGCTTCTCCCTATGCTAAATTTGCTTTCTTCCTTTTTTTCTCCTTTTAATTGGGTTAAGCCTGTTATATTTATGGTGCAGGCAGGGTAAATATTTTTATTTTCTTTTTCTAAACCCCACAATAAAAATGTCCTTCCTTGGCCGTGGTTTCTTTGGTAGTAGAACACATTTTTTCTCTCTTTTTTCTCTCAGAATTTATTCCTTGACAATCATGTCCTATTCTCTTATTTAAATTTGGCAGCCTTTCGTTTCTTTCCGTAATTTTTTACTTGCCCACACCATTTCCCTTTATTGTGCTATGCGTGTCTTCCGTTTCCTGTTGTACTTCTGTGTGTTTTCGAGCGGCGAATGGGGCCTCGTTTGGCGTCCCACAGGTGTAGAAAAGCGGGGATCCACTCTGGGTATCTTTCGTTTGAGAAATTCCTTTGTGTGTGTTGCTTCTGTCGACGGAGGTGTCGAACCAGTCTTCCAGGTTCGTGTTCTGTCTGTGTCCTGTTCTTGGGCTGCCCTGATTTTTCGCCAGTCAGTGATTTTGGATGCGCGATCTGGCTGCGTAGGTGTCCGGTCTGAAGCGTTTAGTATGTAGTGATCGCCTAAGTTTTCGAGTGTGTGAGCCATTCGGCTCGCGTGATTAGAGTGATGAAGGGGAGGTCGGGAGTGCTGTCGCGTGTTACACTGTTCCCTTCCCTCGTCGGAGTGTTCGGGTCTGTGATCAGTGCGAGGTGACTTTGTTCCATTAGTGTTTCTAGCTGGAGACTCTTCCAGTCTACCTCTGATACCCCCATAGCGTATCTGAGCGTTTAAATCTCCCATGATTACCAGAGGGCTGTCTTTGGTGAGGCGGAGAGTGTCTCTGAAGAGTTTCCAATGTTTGCCCGCCTTTGGCGGGGGGAGCAGTAGACGTTTAGAACGAAGGCACTTTTCTCTCGTGCCTTTGTAGACGAATTCGAGGAGTACATGTAGTACGTCCAAGTCGTGTATGGGTTTGTGTTGTATGATTGTGATGTTTTTGTCTATGAGTGTGGCTACCTTCCATTTGTCGTATGACTGCGTGGTATTCCTCGTAGCCATGTAGTGTTGGCCGGGTACCGGGCTCTTGTAGGGCTATGACCCCTGGTGGATCTGAGGATGAGCGACAATTGTGGTCGTAGCCTTTTTTTCTTCGGTACCACGGCGGCAGTTCTATTGCCAAAATTTCTAAGTTTTCTTTGACTTCCGTTGTGTGGGTCTAGTAGAGCACACTGGATGCTTAGAATGAGCCAGTCGCTTCTGAAGCGCACGCACAGACGGCCCAGCCGGTGCGTCATCCATGGCGAGACTGAGCGACCAAGCGCCGGCGAAGCAGCCGTTAAACCCTCGCCTAGTCACGTGGTAACGCAGCGGCGAAGCTTCGAGCGAGCGCGTACCTGCGACGCCTCTTCGCAGCGGATCACGTGGCGTGACGTCACACCTTACACTTCCGTTGTGGCGGCTCGTGCTCCCGCGGCTCAAGGTCATTGCGACGCGATGAATGACGTTGCTAGACATGCCGCAGTTGAGACTTTAGTCTCTAACACGTAAATCTCGGCTGTAAAAAAAGGCTGAATGACTTAATTTAGACATCTTATCATTGCAAAGCACATAATTCCCACACTTGCCGTTAGGTTTCCTTTATCAAAAGAACAAGTCAGGAGACATAGCATCACCCTTTCAGCAGAAAGTTGACGCATCATGCTTGTTCATAAGGTCATCTTATACATACATCTGGCGATTTGTTGTATGTTCTGCGCAGTTGTTATCCCAGTTTCTTTATGTTTAGTATTACCATAGAACGTATTAGTACTGCACGAATATTTTGGTTGAGCTACGATGTTTTAAATCAATAATGGTGAATCAATTAGATGTTTAAATGCATAAGAAAAGAGAACGAATATGAGTACTTAATATTGAAGTGTAGAGTCTGCGATGAAGCATTTAAGGACAATTTTATGAGGTTCAGGCTGGACAGCTCGAAAAGTGAATTATTCGACCAAAATCGGATTTTGCATATGGTCAGGTGTCCTCCTTTATACAGTGTTTCCTTAAGCAATTTGAGCAGCTTCATTGTCACTTACTAATGCAAACGTTCCATACGTTGAGTTGAGTTACATTCTGTTTACTTCTTGGTGATACAGAAAGAGGAGCAACAGCCGGAGGCCGTTTGACCTGACAGGTTGTTGCTCCTGTTGCGCTTAACATACATTTAAATATATATTTGATACAGATATTTTTACGCACACTGTACAAGCATCCTGTGACATACTTTGCTCATTCACGTTGCATACAAATATCCTGGAAGCATAGGTGGTTTCTGTATTGTGGATGATTACGTCATTTATCAAGAAAATAAATTGGTTCAGTGGCATTTAGACGTTAATTTAGTGCTTCAATGTTTTCTAAGGAAAAAGATAGCGGTGGTGGTGGTGGTAAAGGGTTACATTTGATGAGATAGATTTCTAGGCAGATAAAATTCTTGAGCACTTGGAGCGGTTTGACTACGTGTACAACGTGCAAGTGTAGTCCGTAACGCGAGAAGGCCTTGCTGGATAATGCCCAGGGCATTTAAATAGCTTTGATACTGCAGTTTTCAACCGGAAGGCAGCAGTACCTCGTACATGCAACGAATGTATACAACATAGTTCAACGTATCATTTCGACGGAATAAAAAATAGCCAAAGAACCAAATCACGTCATACGTAGCACGTACGGAATCACAAAATGAATGAACTGGGAGTTGGACCAAAACACTCCGCAAGGAACAAAAAATGCTGGACCGACTTATGCCTTTAAGTTTAATGCTTAAACTTTGAAGTTAGTTGTTCAATAGCCGATATTTAGAGAGAGACAATGTTTCTGTGATTCTAAACAACTGGTCTCTAGCTGTTCACCCGCCTGTGTATGCTACAACCTTTAATGAAGCATTGTTTTTACAAATTTTTGTAGGTGTTAAAATCTTCTGCCTAAGCAATCTATTGTATACTTTTTTATTATATGTTTATTTCCTTCTATTTACAATCTGCTACGCGCTCTCCTCCAATACGTTTGTTTTCGGCACTAATGTCCGACGATTCGTTTAAACTTCACCGTCTGTGGTTTCCGGAGACAGAGGAATCTTCAAAATTGATTCATGGTTGTAGTCGCGCGTCTCACGTGTTAATATGGATTAAATAATTATCTGTATTTTTGTCCCGTGATTTCAGCGACCCTTTTGTTCTTTGAGGATTCTCATCAGCCGCCGCCTTCACGGAACACCAGCATATTGCTTTCCCGACTTTGCGAGATGACTATATGACCATAGTGTTGCCAAGCAGCGAGTCTATATTTCTGACTTCCCATAAGATGGCTTTCGATTACTAACGGCTGTTCTTTAACGAGCCTAAACCAAATAGCCACTTTCTTCGTACGTGCAACCGGTTCTCCTACTCCCGCAGAATGTTCTTGGAATTGCACACAAGGCAACTGTTTTGGCTTTATCGACCAGAACGCTCTATAAATTTGTTCAGCGCATTTCATATTGGTTCCATCCGTAAGGCCATGATATCACCCTTACACAAGCTCATATATGCATCTGGATAAATGCTTTGCTAGGGATGCCGATTATGGGGCAATATCAATGAATCAATCAATCAACTTTTATTTACTTTGGATAGGAGGAGTACGGGACTAAAAGCTTGAACAGCTTGGCGAGGTCCCGACCCAGTTACAGTTGGCCAAACAGCAGGATGACGGTCAGTCATGCACGAAGAGTTGACATAATATCGACGAATATTACATAACATCGCGTAACACAAAATTTTGTAACAAAGCGCGAAGCAATATAGCTCATTTTCATAGGCTTGAAATGGCATGAACATAAAAAGCAGCGATCGACAAGAACAGGGACAAAAAAATTCGAAAGGATGTACTATTCCTGAGAACAAATGGACTAGGCGAAGTGTTTAATGAGACAAATTTTGATTTCACGAAGGATCAAAATCTTCATGGTTTAATAAGTTTAACGGGGAAGGTAGCTTATAGGCCAAAGATTGTTCATTATAAGTAGTAGTCCACATTTCTTTGTGCCTGGTTAGGCGAACACTTGTGTTTACTTTTAACTTATAATTAGCAAGACTAATTATGGTATCGGTACCATACTTAACAAAAGCTTTATAACACAACATCAGCCTAAAATTATATAAACAGAACACTGGAAGAATTTCAAACTTTGCAAAAAGAAGTTTTGTAGAAGAAGCATAATGCACAGCAGCAATATGTCGTATGGCTCTTTTCTGCAGCAAATACAGCTTGCGCAATTTTGTTACACCAGTAGTATAGCACACTATGATGCAGTACTGCAACAGAGAGGACACTAATGCATTGTAGATCATAATTTTCACTTTTGTAGGAAGAATACATCGCGTACTTGCAAGGACACCAATGGCAGATGACATCTTTGAATGGAGGTTTTCAACATGTATATTCCATGTAAGGTTCTTTGAGAAATGTACTCCTAGGGTTTTAACAAATCCACCATCTCTACCTGCTGAGAGCCCAGAAATAAATTCAGATTCTTTGTCAGCGTTTTTCCTTTAGGCATGAACAAAATAACTTGTGTTTTTGAAGGGTTTATTTTTAAGGAATTCACTCAGGCCCAGGCAGCTAGTTCAGACAGCGTTTTGTTAGCCATCGCTTCTATCTCTGTTTCCAAATTCCCTGTAATAAACACTGTCGGCGTCATCAGCATACGAGACGAATGTTGCGTTTTCTGTGCAGTGTACAATGTCATTTATGTAAATCAAAAATAAGAGTGGCCCTAGGATGCTTCCCTGTGGCACACCAACAACTACCGGCTTCCTTGCAGATGTTTCATTGTTCGTATCTACGAATTGTGTCCTATTTGAAAGATAGGACTTTAGAAGCGCATGCGCTGTTCCACGCACACCATAGTTTTATAACTTGCTAAGAAGGATGGTATGAACAATTAGGTCAAATGCCTTGGAAAAACCGACGTATATGCCTAATACCATTTGATTACGACTGCATGCACCTATAATTATTTTTTTGAGTCAAGAGGGCTGTTTCGGTAGAGCGATGCTTCCTAAACCCATGTTGAAAACCTTCAAATAAATTGTGGTGATCAAAAATGATAGCAATCTGATATGAATTAATTTCTCAATACCTTTCGAAAACACTGGAATTATCAAAATAGGTCGATAGTTGTTTAGTGCCCTCCTTATCACCGTGCTTGAAGACTGGAACAACAAGTGAAGTCTGCATTTGTTTAGGAAATATGCCTTTAGATAATATTGACGTTATAAATATGGGTAAGAACATTGCATATAATATCAAGCACATACTTTATGGGGCGAATCTGGATACCATCGGCATCCAGGGACCGGCTGTTACTTAAATCACTGAAGCAAGAAAAGACTTCTGAGGGGCTAGTTGGAGCAAGAAATTAAGTGTTACTAAACGCGCTTACAGGCAGGAACTGAGCATAGCTGCTGAGACCATCAACTTCATTTAACTGTCGTTTTAATGAGAAGATTTCATTAAACGGGTTGGTATAGCATTTCCGGAAAGTTTCTGCCCGTTATGACACAAAACATCACTTTTTACTATGAAACCACACTGTACGTTTATTGCGTCACATACTATTGTTTCTTTATTTTTTCTTTACCTCGTCCTATATAAGGGTATCAGCTTCTTTTCTGTTACCTATACCCTTCCTTGGTATGAAGAAAATGTCTTCAGGTCACAAGAACAGTGCATCTAAAATGTAACCCCTTCAGTCATGAATTATTATGAACTACCGATAAATGTATGAAATTTACATGACTTTATGCCGAGGTGCTCCAGACTCCATTAAGAGCAAGTCAAGGTGGTAGAATGACTCTTTCTACAGTTTATGATCAGTCATCATAATTACAGAGTGATTAAGTACCTATTTATTGTGCACTCTGTAATGACAAGTTTCATTAAGAAAATCACCAGCCCTTCTCCTGCCGAGAAAATGGGGGTAAGCGAAGCTTGTCGTGTGTATCTGACCTTCGTGGCGATTTTCTTTCTCTCTCTTTCTTACTCTGTCTCTTTCGCTCCTTCTATCTTTCTTTCTTTCTCTCTTTCTTTCTCTCTCTTGCTTTATTTCTTTCCCTTTGTCTCTTGCATTCTCTCTCTCTTTCTCTTTCTTTCTTTCTTTCTCTGACCTTCGTGGTGCCTTTATTTCTTTCTCTGTCTCTTTCTTTCTCTTTCTGTCTCTCGATCTATCTTTCATTCTCTCTCTCTCTCTATTTATTTCTATCCCTCTCGCTCTTTCTTTCTTTCTATTACTCTTTTTTTCTCTGACCTTCGTGGTGACTTTCTCTATATCTCTCTCTTTCTTTCACTTTCTTTCTCTCTTGCTTTTTTGTCTCTGGCATGTGCCATTGAGCTTGGAGAGTTTCTGCACTATCGCCAGGATCAGCCCACTTTTCAGCGTGACACCGCCGCCGCCACCACCACCACAGCCGCCGACACATGTGAGCCTATAAAGCTTCGCTTAAAAAAGAAGTGAATCACTAGTGCGGTTTAGCTGTACAAGTTGATTATTGGTTGCCAGCTTTACTAGAAAAAAAATTATTTCGCCATTGCTACAGAGACGTCCCACGTCACACCTCTCGTCAAACACTAGCGGCTTCTCCAATGTGATCTTCGGTAGCGATTAATTTCCCTCAGAAGTAAAATGAAGGCACTTGAGGTAAACAGGACGTTTCATTTACCATAAATTGGTTTTTGTGGTCTATTTCTTGCAACAACTGCACAGAAATGGCTAACATAAGTCGCATAACCAAATGGGTATACCGTGACTGAAATGGGTAATGGCACGTACACACTATAGCGGCAAAGCGCGCGCGCCGCACCGCCGACGGCAAAACGAATTTGCGGCAGGGCGGCCACATCAACCGGCGGCGCGCCGCTGCGGCAGTCACGTGACAGCATAGACACCTCCCCCCTTCTCGAACTAACCGTCAGCTCCGTCAGGGAGCTGACGCGTGCAGATGATAGTGCGAAACGAGTTTCCGGCTAATACCGGAGGCGAGTACGAAACAAGCGGTTGGGCGAATCCACATGACACAAAAACCGGTCCAGGAGCGATTCCTGCCGCGCGCAAGAAAAAGCTGTTTCGGGGCTGCTTTCGCGGCGCGCGCGTTCTGCCGCTAGTGTGTACGTGCCATAACACAATAGTTATTTGTACGATGCTGCTTCATTCTATCAATGCTTAAAGTGTGATTTTCGATCGCAAAAGTTGAGACGAAAGTGTCATTGTTATAAAAGTCTGATGTCGTTATATGCCGAGAGGTGCACCTCGCGTTCTGAACCATTTCGGGGTCATCCTGTTTCTAACTCCTTTTAGCCCCAACCTTGCAAAAAGGTGTTATAATAGACCTTTCTAAGGACAGGAGACAAAATCTTAGAAGGAACGCCCAGACTGGGGAACAGACGGCGTAAGCATTACAAGCGTTGCGAGTGACAGTGTGACACTCATAATAGCTTGCCTGCAATATAGAACCGTACCGCGGCCAAATGCAGCGGCCAGCCGTGAGCACGTGCCTTCTGGACAGCACAGAACCAACACAGGTGCGGCCGGGTTCTTTGGGGTGCATGGGCTTCTTCCGATCTCTCTTCAACTGCATAGAGCAAGAAAGCACGCGTTTTATTGCCAATCCTAATTAAGGGGTGGCACGATGTGTTAGATATATTTCGTCGAAGCTACGAAGTGCTTTCAAGAAGGGATCACTGTGTCGTTATCTTTTCTATAGCATTGCGAAAAGCTTGAAATGTTGCTCTTTTAGAATTACTATAAAATTCCTCACTTTTGTCAGTGAAGACCTAATCGTCCACAGTGTTTTAGCTTCGAAAGATTAGGAGAATGCAAATTTGCGTAAGAAGTCTGGCACTCTAAACTGACCGAAGCCTTCCAAGTTGAACGCAGGCTGCAGGTAGTTTCGTGGAAATGAGGGCTATGGTATAAATAATTCTTGTTGTTCTTGTTATCGCTTTTATTTATCATTCGTGCTTCAAATGAACTTCACAACTGCGTTCTCCGTTTCAGTATATTCACGCCACAACGCTTTTCAAAGCCATTTGCCGACGTGGTGCCAATTTTCTTCGCCCTTTGCCTTTTTCTGCCGGCTTATCATAACGACAGGGTGTGAACTTGGGTAAGTTGGTGGTCCATTTCAAGTTACTAAACTGCATTACACACAGAACTAGGTAAAGAAACACATTAAACAAACCGATATCATACTGATCATTCACAGACGTACCAATACGTGCACAATGCAGGTAGGAAAAGAACACTAACTCGTGGTATGCGGTGCTACAGACACAACTTCAGGCGTTTTTGTCGGTATATCTAATACGCATCACTACGTTGCGAAATCCGTGCAGCATTTGCTCGTTATGAACTCAATCATGCCTGCCTGAAATTATAGTGAGTTCACGCAGCGTGTTCCAAGAATGAGTCCGCCATTCCTGTGTGGTAGTGGCCTTGACACTAGGCTCTGACATGTCTTCCCTATCCCAACTTCCTTGCGCTCTGCCATCTCAACATAATCAACATAAACAACATAATCAACATAAGCAAGTCACAACATAATCAGGCGAGCTGGGCACAAGTCGCGTCTCACACTGCCAAACCAAACCCAACAAAAAACGCTGATGCCCATTACACAGAACCCCGAATATCTCAAAATAGTGGAGGAGTACCGTGCCCTCAAGAGTAGCTTGGCGGAACTAAGAGCCGAGTTTGAGGCATTTCGTAGATTGGTTGCTCACAACACAAATGAACGCACACAGGCCGACACAAACAGACAGAGGATTACAGCGACAGCGCACACACAGGCTGAAGCTAAATCGCCGACGACGACGCTAGACCAGGTAGTCCAAAATGCACTGAGGCTATTCGCTGATATTCACACGCTCAAACGACATGTAGATGACTCTATTGCCTCAGTTCGCGCGGGACTCCGCAAGCGCACGAGCGTAAGCCCGGGAGCGCTGACGCGGGGACCAAAGGGTATGGATGCGACTGACAGCGATAGTACCATCCATGGCTAAACTAGGAACACGTGTCGCAGAAAGTCTTGAGGTATGGCAGTGGAACTGCTGCACGTTTCGTACTGAACACGCCAATTTCATACAATATATGGCGTCTGTGCCTATTTCTCCGGATATCATTTGTTTGCAAGAAATAGGAAAACGGAAGAGAAATCTTGAAGGGTACGACTTGTACGCCCATCCCGATTACCCACAGGTCTCCACTTTCGCCAAAGAGGGTGTCGCGCTAAGTGTAGAATACATCCATGGGGAGATTATACAACATCAAATAATCACGATATGGCCACATATCGGCAAGCCGAAAATAGTGATTGTGCACATATATAGCCCTCCCAGAGACAGACTGGTGGACTTTGAGGATGTGGGTTCCGCCGCGATGCGTTTAGCGTCTAGGCGGGACAGAGTCTTGGTTTTAGGGGACTTCAATGCGCAACACTCCGAATGGGGATACGCGGCAGACTCTCCGAAAGGAAAACTTTTGCTGGGTTTGACGGAGAGGTACGATTTAACCCTGTTAACTCGTCTTGATGAACCCATCAGAGTCGGTAGCAGCGTATCGAAAGATACCTCGCCCTTTACGAACCAAGCGGATGACATAACGTGGACGAACCTAGGGGACAACCTTGGAAGTGACCACTGTATCCTCAGCCTTTCGGTAAACTCGTCCCGTGTAAGATGAAAGGCTGCGCGACAGATAGGACGAAATGTCGCGATTGCCAGGGCAGCACAGGTCCGACAACGAACGTCGGAATTTGGGCGAAGCAGCTTCTCAACACACTGGCGGGGGTGTAGAAGGTTATAGATGCAACGCGAGACACCCCGGTAGTGAACAGGCACCTGCTACATTTATGGGAGGCCCGCCGTAGCCTCACCAAGAGATGGAAAAAGCAGAGGTTAAACAGGAAGCTAAAAATCCGCATTGCTCAGTTAGCTCAGGAGGCGAGCACGTACGCGCAGGAATTGTGCGACGATAACTGGCGCCAGCTCTGCGATTCCTTCAGGGGGGCCCTCAGTACCAAAAAGACATGACACATTCTCCATGGCAGCGCACACGGCGCTCAAGCTACTGGAGAATGAATTCAAGGGCAACGACGAGAAACTCATTGATCACTTAAAGCATATTTATATAGGTACGAATTCCAACGAGGCGAGCCGGTACGGTAGCTACACGACGCCGGAACAACCGAATCTGGACGCACCGATAACTACGGCGGAGGTTTATGCCGCGGCGCAGTGCTTCAAAAGAAACACGGTGCCAGGGCCCGATCAGATTACTAACGCCATGATTCGAAACATGAGCAACGAAACCATAGAGCAATTGGCTGAATAATTTAACGAGAATATATGGGTGGATCAGGGAGAACTACCGGCTTAATGGAGGGAAGCAAAAATCATCCTTATTCCAAAACCGGGAAGCCCCGTGATATTTGAAACCTAGGACCTATATCGCTAACATCGTGTGCCGGAAAGCTCTTTGAAAAGGTGATACAGACCCGGTTATCGCGCTCCATAGAAAGCAACAATCCTTTTCCCACAAACACGTTCGGATTCCGCCCAGATGTGTCGGCACAGGACGTTTTTCTGATGCTTCAGGAGGATGTTCTGCACCCGGTAAGGGGTTGCGAAGACAGCATTGTGCTTGCTCTTGACGTAAAAAAGGCATTCGATACGATTTTGCACGATGCAATACTGGAAGGATTAGAAGCAGTAGGTTGCGGGACGAGCATTTACCAGTATGTACGCAGCTTTCTGAGAAACCGTACGGCCACTACCGGTCTGGGCTCAACTAGGTCGAAACCTTTTGCAGTTCCCGATCGAGGAACCATACAAGGGTCCATACTCTTCCCTCACCTCTTTAATCTGGGAATGTGTAAACTCGCACTAGAAGTGGATGCGAAGCAAGCCCTATGGAGCGCCATTTACGCTGTCGATATTACGCTGTGGGCAAATCGTGGATCCTACGGGGATAAGCAGGAGCTTCTCCAGTGGGCCATTCAGCAGGTTGAGACCTTCACGCAAGGGGCCGGCATGACATGTGCCTCAGAGAAGCCCGAGTTTATTCGAATAAGAGCGAAGTACGCGACACGAGAAAATCATCCGAGTTTCGAACTTTTCTTGGACGGGGAACGTGTAAGAGAGGTGGATAAACTCTGCGTCCTGGGATTAGGGATCCAACAAACGGCCGGAGTAGCGCACACGCACCGCCTCCTCTATGATACTACACAAAACGTAGCTAAGATGATCCGTAGGATTACGCGAACCTGCAAGGGCTTCTCGCAAGAAGAAACCATCCGACTGGTACACGCCTTTGTCATCAGTAGGATTACGTACGCCCTCCCCTTCCAAAGCATTACCAAGCAGGAGCTCAAACAGCTTCAAGTCATCATTCGGCGGTCATATAAGGCTTCTCTAGGGCTCCCGGAAAATACCAGTACAGAACGTTTGGAGAAATTGGGAATCCACAATACCTTCGAGAAATATGCGACGGCCACCCTCATCGCGCAAAAGGGACGGCGGTGCGCAACAACGCATGGTCGGGCCATATTAATCAAACTCAGCTTTGCACTCCGCCCCTAGTTCAGTGCAGAAGAGACAATGCAGATGACCCAGGAAGTCAAACAGCACATAATGGTGCCCCCAATTCCGAAGAATATGAGTGCGAGTTATCATGCAGGGCGTCGGAAGGCCCGAGCGAGAACCTTGCACCAGAGATTTAGAGGCCAACCGGATGTGTACTTCACAGACGCGAGTCAAACGGACAGGGACAAGTATACGGTGGTAACCACGAACCAAAATCGTGTGATAGCTGCACCGGTCAGGGTAAAACCTGCCAGGACAGCAGAAGCCGCAACGATTGCACTTGCAATTAGGGACGCGGAGAATAGGGACGTATCTGCTGCCATACTCACGGACTCGCAAACCGCCTGTCGCCTGTATCTCTCCGGGACGGCGCCGCGCTTAGTACTAAAAACTCTAGGGAGTCAAATTACCGGATTCGGCAACCTCACTTGGTGCCCCGCACACGAGGGCATGGAGGGAAACACAAGGGTGGACCGGCTAGCTCGCGTACTAAGCATCCGAGCTGTGGACCGACCCAGTGACGAGCCTCCATCTACACCGCGCGACATCCTCGAACACCAAAGACAGGAGCGGAGACAATATAGATGCCCTCACCCTAAGTTAAACAGTCAACAGGGGAAGTATTGGCGCCGACTTCAAACACACACATACCCAAACCTATATACACTTAGCCGTATTCACCAAGCACGATAGACTGAAAAATGCCCGTGGTGCGGGGACACGCCAACGTTACCGCACATCACGTGGATATGCCCAAACAGACGGACACATATAAACTCCACACTACTAAAAACACAAGATTTGAACATGCAGTGGGAGGCGCGGCTTGCGGACGAGGACCAGGACATCCAACTGGCTCTCCTGGACCAAGCCCAGCGAGCCGCTCGTGCCAGTGGAGCCCTGGACTAGGGGCCCCAACCACGGGACCTCTAATTTCATTTTATCCATTAAAGTTTCTCTCTCTCTCTGCGATCTCAGCTAACCAGTAGGCTAGCAGATCGAAGAGAGAGGGATATGTGTCGTAAAGTGATTAACTAAGAAGTTCTTTAGGCAATTTTTGTTATTTATTTGACTATTTGTTTCGATTTCTCGTGCTACTAATGTCTGCGTCTTCGAATAATCCAGCTTAACGATAAGAATTATGCTACCCGCCACAGGCGATTTTTAAAATTCCGTAAAACTTAAAAATGAACACCCTGTATGTACCAAGATCAGCATCCATTATATGCAATGCTCGCTTAAAGTCATAAATACGTGTACCAGTTCATTAAGCTTCATATTCACAGAGCTTTCTTTCACTTCTGCTGATGTTTCGGCGCATCTACAAACATGGGACGGTGGATTCCGCCAGATGTGGCGGAGTGCGCGGTATTTACACTACTTTACCACTGCTTAAGCGGTATAAGTGTTACGGATGATCACTGTCTCGAACTGACGCCCCCCCCCCCCCAAGCAAAAAAAAAAAAAAAAACACCGCTCCATCCACACCGTGAACATGGTCGAACAGCGAAGCTGTGTTACACCAAGTGCTACATGTACATGTGTTGCACGTGAGGCAGTGGCGTAAACACAAGCAAACACAGATCTACAACACGAAGTTTATTATATTGAAACGTTGCGAGGCAAGAAGAGGTAGCGACTTTCAACGATACTCGACGAGTGTCCTGTTCTCTGGTCGAAACCTGCCGAGCCGCCGCCAGAGGCATCGGCTGCACTCACGGACACTACGCCACGGTGTAAGAACAATAAGGGGGGGGGGGGGTTGCTCTTGCCGCTGCTACCACGGTGTAAGAACAATAAGGAGAGGTGCTGACACTCTCCCCCCAACGCGCGCGAAAGCGCCGCTCGCTCGCGTCCAGATTATGTGCGGCTTGGTTACAGCTGGTTCGGCGCCGTCGTAGAGGGCGCTGCGGTATGCGGTCCCAGCCTCGGCGGCAAGGCGCGTGCTTCGCTGTCTTTGTGCGCTTTGTGTTTGCATGTGCGGCCGTGCTGTTTGGAAGGCACGATTTTGTAGCGTTAGCTACACTGGCCTAGCCAAGCCCGTTTCGTGCGGCACATCAAGAGCCGTGCTGCGCATGCGCAAGGATCAGTGATGTCACACGGCTTGCGCACCGGAGCCACCGGAGCCGGCACCTCTCGCGCACTCCGCCGCCGCCGCGCGGGACTCACCGCCGCCGGTCTGCGCATTCCAGAGGAGTGACGTCGTAGCCGTGGTAGACGCACTGACGCCGGCGCGCGCTCGCTGTGCAGTCGCCGTCTGACACTGCGCTGGAGCCGCTGCGCCTCTGACTGGCGTTTGCCAGTGTGGTATAGCCATGGAGAAGGAGAGCGCAAATGCTGCTCAACAGTGCAGAAGAACGGAGAAGCTTGACTCATCGGATCCCGAAGTAGTTGCCTGGCAATTAGTGGTTGAGCGTAGGAGGAATGAATACATGTGCCGCATAATACGTATACCACGTGTGTGTCATTGGAGAAGCAGTAAGCATGACAATCAAGCTAATCCTTGACAATCTAGACAGCCAGGAAAGCTAAGAATAATCAGCTGAACCTTTGCTAACGCTACGCTAACCTGGCATAGCCGAGCTAAGCCACTGCAACTTTTTTTTGTTCACGCGCCTTTCATCATCTTGTGCTTGTGTATTGTCGCCACGGGCCCTCGACCAAGGTGGAAGCGGTCTTCTGAGTGTTTGAAATGCGTAGAAAGTGCTTCGTCACGAACTGGAAGCTGCCTTCTGAGGGTTTGAAATGGGTAGAAAGTACTTCGTCACGAACTGCAATTCTGGATACCGAACTTGTGCGGAGCGTGGGCGGAGCGTGTGCGGAGCGTGTGCGGAGCGTGTGCCTCTATTCAAAGCGCCGGCTGACAGCGGTCGTTTAGAGCAGTAGACCGTGCAATTCCGAGGGCAGACAGAACTCTAATGCCTACCGACCACGTCTGCGCCAAGCATTTTTCAGGTGATATGATATCGACGACATATTACGCGGAGCTCGATGGAAGGGTGCTACTTGACGCGCCAAAGAGGCCTGTTCTGTCTACAAATGCAGTTCCCACCGTATTTCCGAACTGTCCAAAGTACCTCACACAGTCAAGTAAACTACGAAAGCCGCCGCGGAAGAGAGAACCTCCTGCGCAAGCACCTAAGCGACGTCGGCCGAAACTCCACAACATCGATGCGAAGGAACCTGTGCAAATTTCTTCAGCCACTGTGGTGTCTGTCGGGCCGGAAACAGCCTTAGAGTCTCCGGAGAAACGACAGCAACTTGAACTTGCCACGCTGATGTCATGCCAGGCGCTTAGTGTTTCGACAAACACACCGCTTCGTAATGCTGAACGCAGTGAAACCAAGGTAAGCTACTCGCTTCACGTGTGTTTGGGTGCTCTTTTTGAGAACACGCCTAAAACACCTTGCACGCAATTTTGTTTCATGCAGGTTGGCAGCACAGGTCGAGATTGTACTGGAGATGGCAGCACCACTACTAGTTTATTTCATCCTTCTAATCCAAAGCGTATGGAACCAGATGAACGCCCGGAAGAAGTGGAGAATGAACTGCGCATCACACCTTGCTTCACTCAAGATATGGAAGTGTCAGGTAAACTATATTGCACACACTTCACAACTAATGCGCTGTACAGATTTTTTTTTCGCCATCAGTAGTACTTACTCTGGGCTTTATTTGCCCTGTCATCTTGTCATATCCCACTCTCTAGGCTTTAACTACATTATTATGACATGAGCTACTCCATCAGCGTCTATCATTGGTTTTGGAACCCAATTTTTTTTTCACAGTGTAGTTGTCAGTTCTGTTATTCAGTGCATATCACTACTGCGAAGTGTTTATCTGACTATTGTAGCTTTGCTTCCTTTATGAGAACGGTCATTTAACCTCAGGTGTACAATGTTTTTGTCCAGATTGGCTGTCCATGTTCTTTCGATGGTGACGGCACATCCACCAGTTCCTTTCAACTAAACAACATGAACAAGAGTTCCGTCGTATCTGTACCTGATTTTTATATTTGTTCCATCTAAGCTAATTATTTTTTTACAATGCGCGTATGTTGGGTAATTAACGCTTACATGTTTTTATTCCACATTTTTGCAGTGTGGGAGTGTATGAAAGCGTAAGCTTCTGGAATGGTTATCCGCTGTTAAAATTATTGAGCTGCTTTATGCACATTTTTTTTATTCTGGTGTCCTTGCAAAATAAAAAAAAGTCTGACATTATTGTGTGGTGGGTGTAAGTGTATTTGTGGACAGGGTATAGCATGCACTGCCAAATAAGTTTACAATCTCACATTCTCATATACACTTAAGAAAAAAGTCACCTCTTAGATCCTGCAAGAGTCACTCGCTCCCCAAACGACGAAAGCCAAATGAATAATATACACACTCTATGTTAAGTGGAATTGAAATAAAAAAAAATGATTTTCACAAGTAAACTGTATTAGTGATATTGTAATCCAAGATAAAACGCCTGCCTTCGTCCCGCCTGATAAATTCCCTATTGAAAGATTTTTTTTACATAGTTATGTGCATTCTCATCATAAGTTCTAACCATGAACAGCCACTTGGCTTTGGTGCGTTGCATTCGCAAGCTTGCACCGTTTCATTTCCTAAATTATATCGCGCCCACACTGAATTCGCGCGACGATGCTTGAACGGTTTTCTGAGTTTGAATTTTCCGGTGCAGTCACCATTTTGTTCTGATCGAGGGGCAGCACGCGGGCTTACGCTTTCATTTTTTAATGCTTGTATGCATGACTAGATCGGCCGAAACAATTTGTGCGCGCGAGCGGAAGTTGAGTGGGCGTTGAGTGCGGCCCGATCGATCCGTGTTGACGTCATTCACCCCCTGCACAATATACGTTCATGTTAGCAAAGCATTCAGCCTGGTAAACTTATCACCTTAATCTGAAATAACGAATTTCCTTCGCGCTTTGAGTTTTACTGGCGCCACTATGAACGAAAATTTAGCGGAGGCAGAGGAATGCCAAGCCGCCGGCGCCGCTAAGCTGGGACCGCTGGCCGCGGCGCCATCTATCTGCTCGCCGCAGAGCTACTCGGTGCGCCCGCGCGCTGCCGAACATAATCTGGACGCTCGCTCGCGCGCAGTGTTAACACCTAAACATTCTTCCACCGTGCACTACGCGCTTTCGGCGCGAACGCGGGGAAACGCGGACGACGTCGGCGCCAGCTCTACGCGCTGCGCGTTATCCGTAAGGGCGCGCCGCACAGAAATGCCTTCGTCTATCACCTCTCCTCTTCGCGCCCAGCGCGGCCTCTCATTGGTTGCCTCCTCTCCCCAGCGCGCGCCCTCTGATTGGTCGCCTTCTCCCCCAGCACTCCTCTCCTCCTCTGCTAGTCACGTGACCTGCCCTCCCCCAGCGCGGCTCTCATTCTCTCCTGGTTACGTGAACTGCTTGACGCCGGACAGACGGTGAAGGGCCGACTAAGAACAGCACCGCTGTTAAAACACGCCGGACGGTTACGAGTGTGCAACGCGGATGTTTAAGCGTTAGCTGTGGTGAGGGGTAGGTAATTTCGCTACCAATCTGGAGCTCGCCGAATAACTAGGGGGTCTCAAAATACTGCTACTTCCATGACCTTTGAGTGTACAGTATGTTTTTATAGCTTTGTCGTTTAAACTACTACCCACCGCTCTTCTGCTCTCCAAGTATACACTGGCGCAGCCGTAGGTTCTATGTCGCTTATGGCATTACGACAATACAGTCACGATTCTCCAATGTGAGGGTAGTATAAGGACGACAGGGTGACGATGACGTCATGAAGACAATAGGATGACGCCAAATATATGACTACGATGGCGCGACGATTACGGCACAACAAGAATCAGACGACAGAGCTTGAATAACGACGTTGAAATGACACAACGGTGTCACGTTGACGGCATGACAACAAATGCATGAGAATGACTGCATGATGACGATGGCATGAAAGCGGCATCATTATCACGATGGAATGATGACAGCATTATTATGATGAAACGATGAAGAAGGAATGACGTCGATGAAACGGCGAAGGCAGTATGACGACCACGGAATGACATCGGTACGCCAGTTATATCGACCTGCAAGGCGATCTTGAAATGCAGAAGCACGGAACTAGGCGTTTATGATGATTTCCTTCAACTTTCTAATATAAACATTGGCCGTAAAGTTGCTAAATAGGAAGTCAATTATTGACGGTTAGTTTTATTAGTACATCGATTGCGTTAGAGTATTTCTTGAAAATGATGTCCGCGTAGGTACATAATTCATCTGTAGTGGCGCAATTCGAATAACTTCTGCAGGCATTTTTTAAAGTATTCGCCGTAAAATAAGGCAGACTGTATAAACACGACGTACGCTGTGAGAAGGCAAGCGGCCTCATTGCACATTTTGCAGTGAGCATTTACTTACATGCGTGTCGGGGCAGACGTCATCGTAGTTTTTATTGTAAGATGACTCATTCGAAAACGTAATGGATATCCGTACCTGTAATTAAACAAAAATTATTGCGAAATCCCTTTTCCGCAAGGTTTTTAGGCAGTACTTCTTGTTTACCAGTAACTCTTTCCTTATTTAGGATGATACTCCCGGTTAGGTAATGCTCACCTATGATGAACTCTCGTTTGTAGTAATGATTAAATGACCAATTGAATAAGTGAATCTTCCTAACCTACAGAACTGTCCAGGGAAATGGATTAGAGGATGCATCCTAAAAATATATTTGCAGCATGACTATAACACGAGCTTTCTATTATTCTACTGGCCAAGTAACTCCTGAAGAAAAATTCTGGTTGTTGACTAGTGAGAAAATGCTGCCTCAATCATTACTCTTCCCTCTGCGGAAGACGGAACGTATCATAAGCACAGTTTTTTAATCAAATAGAACACCTCAGTTGGAATGTATTTTGCACATATCAAATATGCGTCGCATTGAACGCCACAGAAGTTCACTAAAACGCTGTTGAGATATGAGAGGAGCGTCCAAGCAGCATTACACGGTTAAGTTTAGCAAAGTTTTCAGTGATACTGAGTGAATGTATGTGTTGATGTAACAACGTAGGAAGCGGTTTACTTTGAGCTTGCGTCGTCCCGTCGGATGACTAACTTCAGCCTTTTGCACGCTTGGTTCAACTGCTCGCGCGTTTAAACATACCTGCTAGAAAAAACGAGCAAGCCCTTTTACGTTTATGCGGCAATAAGCATGACGAACACAAAACGGGAACAGCAGTGGTCAATCGCCAATTGGCACTAACCGCCCTGCGCAGCTTCCAGAGTGCACTGGGGCGCACGTCACAGGAGCGGGCTCCCCAGAGGACGATCTGCCCACTGTCGCACTTGAAATTCTGGTGTTAACGGCAACACAATTTCGAAAATTATTCTATACCTTTGTATTACACACCACGCACGTAGAGGCAGAATTGTTGAGACATAAAAGTGTGCTGCCAACTTCCCCACCCTGAGGCGGCACACCATAGGCGTAATAAATGGTTACTGCGCCTATTCTAACAAGATCAAGATTCTCCGCCAACGGTATGCGCTGAACCACGGGGACACCCTAAATGCTTTTTCTAATACCAAGGGATTTTAAGAGCCTAAATTTCGCGACGCGGCCACGATATAAAAATCTGCGTCGTAGCCTCCTAACGGTTACAATGTAGCCTATGTGAATAAGAAATGCACAAGAACGCACCACAAATCCAGACGTAACATAAATTCGGAGGTGCTTGAGGGCGGAGTGGAAGAAATCACAGATGCTGCTGTAGCGAGTATTACATTTTTTGAACACGTCCACGCTTCAGCAATGGCCCGCAAGATATTTAAACAAACAAAGAACTCGTACTAGATTGGCACACACCGCAAGCTGCAGAAACAGATACCGCACAGGTCGTTAACTGTACCAGCTGCACATGAAGAAAGACCAAGGCAGAGGTAGAAGAACAATTGAATATTTGCATACGTCTATCGCACATCTCCAAATCTACGTCAGTGTGTTGCATTGAAGTACGCACCGCGCTTTTGAACACCACAAACTCGTGTTCAACAGCATCGTGCTCCAAGCCCAGAAAGAATTAAGCAAAGGGGCCGACTTTGCCCTAGAATGGAGACTTCCTTGAGAAAAGTATATTGCATAGTAAGGCAAGGATTTCAGGATGGTGATAAAGTGTGCGTGATCAGATATGCCTGAGAGGGCATATCTATATATATATATGTA
Organism: Dermacentor silvarum; assembly: GCF_013339745.2. NCBI lineage: Eukaryota > Metazoa > Arthropoda > Arachnida > Ixodida > Ixodidae > Dermacentor > Dermacentor silvarum. The sequence continues at coordinate 74,104,805 of NC_051155.1, forward strand.
CGACTAAGTAGTGATGGCTGACGACGCAGATAAGTTTTTTAAGAATGCTATCACCTCCCTGAAAGAAAATTCCTGCACGGTATCACCTGCTGGTAAGGTAGCTTTTTGTTTCTTGGTTAAGGAGGTATATTTACATGAAGCTAGCGACGCTGCATCATAAGCAGCTAAAGAACTTACCAACGTGTCCCCGATCAAACTTGAAAAAAAAACGACTGCATCAATCACTTAATATGAATCCCAGCTTGAACAGGCTTTCTCGTGCTGTTTTAAAGCACCGAGAAACTCCCCTCAGGTAAATTTTTTACATTAAACAAAGTTCACTAAAGATAAGCTGCAATTTGATGGTATTGATAGGGAACAGCAGCCACAGTGCGGCTGCACTGAGGAAACAGAAGATTACGGGTTCTCGCTTGCTATGGCGTCGCCATTTTGGCCTCCGTTAGCTTCCCTGTAAATAAATTGTAAATAGCCTTGGGCATCACCTACACTAACGGTATTAATGTCTAAGCACGGCTGCTTTATAAACTTCTGATATGATATAGCACAAATGCATTGTTAAGGAGCACTAACCAACTGACACAGAACACTTAGCAATCACAAGAACATAATTGAAACTGGTTTATTTGAATGAGCAATAAATATTCAGGAAAGGTGCGAAGCCGAGAAAGAGAAAAAAAAAACTAGAAAACGCACTTTCTGAATATTTTTCTTTTTCTATTTGTACGCCTCTTCTTCGGCGTCGCCCTTTCCGGGATATTTATTCCTCATTCAAATAAATCAGTTAAAGTTAAGCGCATGTGATGGTGCCTAGGTGTTATGTGTCAGTTCGTTTGTGCTCCTTAACAATGAAATTGTACTAACTAGCCCAGCTCTCTACTCTTTTATTGCACAAACTGTGACTATACTCAAATCTTTTAGTCTAAAGTATCACGTGGAAGTGATCGACTATCTTAAGTTTAACGCCACCAAAAATTCCCGAATTCTCTGCGGATGTGAGAGACTCGCATTACTAGCTACTCCATGACAGTCGATTCAGATTTATTATGAAGGGCATACACATATGTGGTCAATTTTCGCATCACGGAAGCATATCAGACGGATGCGTATCAGCAGCTTCATTGAACGACTCAGCCGCTGTCCAGAGAATGAATTTCTTTACGTAAAAAATCGTATGTCAATTTGGATTTGCGCCGCTCTTTATTTCATCCAAATTAACCTCCCTAATGCAAACCAGCTTTCATCAGTGCAGTACAGATTCTGAGATTCATAGATTTGTCCATTATTTTTTGCATATTGCACAAAAATAATACTTATTTTACCGTCCCACGGCGGCTTTTTGAGCTCATTGGTTCATATCTTTGAGTGCTGGGAATATTGTGCCACACATGAGCTCATAAGTTCCTGTAACTAGAGCTTCACTTTCGAGATCGCATTTGTTCGGAGCATTAGCTGTGTGCCAACGAGTCATTATCTTCTTAAAGTTGAAGTTGTTAGTGTGCAGATTGTGCAGCACTCTGTTTTCCGCGAATTGCAGGAGTCCCGCACGCGAGATGGAGCAGCTTTCTCAACTCGCTTCACTTTTGAACGCTTGTACAAGAAGCCGCAAAATTAAGCGGCTTGGTACATGGCTAAGAAAAGAATTTATTTCATCGGTTTCCTCCTGCCGCGGCCACTCCCGTAACCTGAGAAGCGTGCGAAATCTTGTCGACTTCAAGGTTGCTTTATAAGCACGAATATCACATTTCAGTCTCTGAAAGCTTGTGAACATTCACTGCGCAGTTACTAGATGCACAAAGAAATCAAGAACGAAGGAAATTCTGTTCAGTGCATATACTTTGCCATTTATTCCTTCCGCCGACTTGCGGAGGGACGCAGTAACATCGCTGCAAATTTTCGCTGGCCAGCGACATCGACGTTGCGGTAGGAGGGTAATGTGGAATTGAAGTGCAAGGTGTCGCAACTGCGTACAGCCACATTGACCCTCCGGTGAGTTGAGAAAGAACAAGAACGCTTAGTCATTACGGTGGCCTAGTGTCCAGGGCATCTGACTTCATCCTATACAAAAACATGCCTAGCAATCGTTTGCCGCTACCTGCTTTACACCAATATCTGTGAAAAGTTATGTGATCGACACATCATGGCGCGTGTAACCAACATCGTCACGACTGTGTGAATTATCAACGTGATTCCTTTCCGTAAGTCGCCAGAACAGAAAGACGTATATGCCAGACACAGGCACCCGTCCAGGGTCGGTGCTGTGTCAGCCATCGTGATGTAATCGCCATGTTCACCGTGCGATTTTCAGCTGTAACCGCTGTAGTGCAGTCATGGTCACTGTCGCTGTTATGGTTGTCGTCATGATGTTGTCCAAGTAGCCCGTCAGATAGAGATGCCAATAATAATTTAACCTTAAAGCTTACATTGTAGTGATATTCAGGAATTTCTTTCAATGAAATGTAACAATTATGCCATGAGCGTGTCTCGACACTGTGCGTGTATCGACACTGTGTTTCAGTCACAGTGTCGATGAAGAAATTTCCATTACTAGTGTTTCTAGCAGACTGACGAAGATAATTTGGCCCAGGTCGGAGAATACAACTGAAAAAGTATAACCCTGAAGTTAGATGAGTGCAGGCCTGCTCTCCAAAGCCAACGCGGTCACTGCCATACCAATGTACTTAACTTGATTACAACTTGTAATGCCTAATTTTATTATCACCTAAATGGGACTGCGCTACAAATGCGGGTAATAACGATAGAACAATAGTGTCCACATAAAAACGCCGCGATTTCACCTTGCGCTCTGCACCCCGCTGATAGGTGCTTGTTGCTCAGAAAAAGTCCGTGAAGGTTGATACATAGGTGAACGCTAGCCATAAGAACGCTTCCAGGACTAATGGCGAAATTGAAAGAAACGATTGTACGCGGTACGATAGGTTAAAGGCTGCCAGGAAAAAGCTCGGCGGCATCTAAGTACTAACTACATGTCAACGTTTCAACAACATTGTACGAAAGGGGCTCCTTATAGCACCGAGTGAAATCGAAACTTAAGTTACACGTGCTTCCAAAAGTGAGCAACATCAGAGTAGCAGGGCATCCAATGAGCGAAATTATAGTTATGGCAGCCGCCTTTCTGTTGCTTCCTCAAGACCAACCACGCTAATTTACCTATACTGAAATATTTGAAATATTGTATCTTGAGTGAGCTGAACGGCGGAGTGTTTAGGCCTTATAATATGATTTTTAATGGCAGCTACTCTAATTGAAGAATGTAGTTAAGAAAAGTGTGCTCGGCTTACATTTTTCTCGCTTCTTCAGGATGAATGTTCCGGACTGGGGTATCTGCGCAAACGGAAGGACTGTAGTAAGCTGCTGCTCTAAGCTCACTGACCGCGTTGCGTAATGGGTACTAGACTATCGCACACTCGCCCACAGAAGAACAAAGCTTCTTTGGAATTCTGAACAAGTAGTGAAGAGTTCGATCTCAGAAAGCCAACAACGAATAACCGGCTGACTTTTCGTCCTGCTTGTTGTGCTTGCAGATACATACTCCAGTGCGTTTGTAATTTATCGTGTAAACGTTCGCCCTTCGCTTGCATTGAAATACAGCACGGCTGTGTAACTATGCAGAGGAGTCTTCATTGTTTCCATAATTGGTGACCCCGGTATAGTGCGTCAGTACATATCTTCAATTGTGATGACACAGCAGGCAACACAGCTGGAAGATAAAAAATAAAAGATACTAGCATTACGCGCTGTGCGACGCTTGCTTATTTTTCATTGATCAATATACCAAACAAAATTAAATTTCTCCCGAAGAGGCAAAGGGGGGGACGGGGGTTCTAACGTGTTCGTCCGTCGCCTGCTGCTAGGGTTTTTTTGTATTCTGGTGATGTTTGTTCGTGTGAGACCGCCCGTGCATGTTTTATATTCGGGACATTGGTACAAGAACACAATGGAAATAAATGACGTTGATCGCCTGTAACACGCAATAGGACTGATTAAAAGCCAACGCTGCCCTAGCCACCACATCCTTCGGATGCATCTAATAATGCGGGAGCCAGTACGGAACTCCGTTGAAGACAAACAGATCCTTACCAAATAAAGAAACCAGCACTGGCAGCTACATACTGTGGCTCGGCACACAGAAGTATTTACATGCTCAAAGTAGTTGCCAAGCACGCCAGCATCTCGAACTGCGCAGTATCGAATACTTAAAGGTGTGATGTTGATCATGATATGGTAGCGCTAATGGGCTACAAGACACGAAAACTACAGAGCAAATGTTATGGAAAAGAACCAGTTCTTCCACATATTTGGGCGAAGAACAATACTTGAAGGAACGTGGCTAACATAAAAAGCATACTAAACCAGTTTTTACTCTTCCACCTTTTTTAAGAGGACGTTTCCTTCGAACTCGTTCCAAGAGTGTTGTACAGGCAACGTGAAACAGCACGGAATACGTGACATATCATGTAAACGCAAATTTCTAGCCAGAAATGCAGAATGGTGCTGACCACAATGCCACAGAACAATGGAATTCATACCTTCTGGGATACCACCAAGCATCCTCGAACATTCATTATGACATGCTCACCTGTGTGAATTACGATCCAGTATTTGAGGGCATGCGGTTCAGTGCCCTTCCAGTTTATTTTTTTAATGTTCCCTGCCATTTAACCCACAAGAGCAGCAAAAAGCCTTTTCTGCTCCATCACCATATTCTTTACATAGATATAGTACTCCTCACATATCCCGCTATTTCCAAACCTAGAGGACATTTCAAGATATATCTGTAGCGAGTGTACATAAAGGATTTTAAGCAAGCAATATGTTAAAGCTTTACGCTGAGCCATATTTTTCTACTAGTTCACGTGCATCTCATGATGCACGGGAAGACGACTTGCATGTCTGAACATGACATATTGTGGATAAGCTACTTTACAGCCTATAACTGGGGATCTCGATCTTTCACAGAAACGAGCAGGCTGCAGTATTTTCGTCACCGTGTCCTCATTCGGTCATACCCACACTGGTTTCATAAAAAGTATCAGGCGAAAGTCCTTGTTTGAATCCGTATGATGGGACTGAAAGTTAGGCTATAGCAGGTTCTTGTTCTGCCACATTCGGAGGTTAGCGCCCTGTTGCTCACACAGAATCGATGCGTAAATATTCGTGTTTGTAGTCGCTATTATTCTGATCTCAATCAGATGAACAAAAAATATTACAGCGAAGCTGTATATGATGTTTTCCAGCGGACCGATGTCCATTGACCAAACATCCCGAAGGTTGTGCAATACCGGGCCTACCCGCGGCGAAGGCGAAGCAGTCTTCAAGCGCTCTGCGAACTTGCAAAAATAAGTTTAATATGGTGGGTCCAAATACAACCCGCATCAAATATTAGATACTACACTTTGACCCGCGTCGGCCATGTCTATACGTTCGCATCATACACGTGTACGCCCATCCCACGTGTTCAAACTAGTGCCTACTGATCTGAGTGTCTTGTTTATACTGACGTCATGCTCGACGTAGATTCTTTTCCTCAGTTCTGCGCTCACTGTGAAATGGGCATACCGCGTGTTGCACGATCTGCAAAAGAACAGCCTTCCTACAAAGAACGACGGCGTCAACAGAAACGAGAATGGGCGCGGCGGCGGCGGAAGGAGACCACCGAGGATGAGGCGGCCGCGGCCGCCAAATGTAAGCGTGCTGCCCGCTAGGACCGCGAGGCAAAAAGAAATGCGAACCGTCCATGTGGCCGTGATCACGCACACTTGGAATGTTTAAACGGAGCAACGGTCAATCACCACATACACAGCTTCGGTGGTCATCTACCTTCACAGAATGGAATGGCACTGAATTTAATTATTTTATTTGTGTTTGAGGATATGAACAGGTTTCTACAAACATCAGAGAACACTAATTTGCCCGTAGGCCTCGCCGGTAAAAGCTTCAAGGCTATAAAATAAACTTAACTAAAATGAAATATTTCATTGTTTGATTGGTTGCTTGCTTGATTGATTGATTAGGTCAGCACTAGCTCTAATGCAGTGTAAGACGCCATAGCTCGCTTCGTATCAGCTTGCAAGATGAAATAGGAGCGTCTCTATTTATGCTTCAGGTGACACGGGCAGTTCACGTAAGTTTTAAACAATACATGTATATTCCGCACATGAATGCGCAACATTAGTAGCGCCTTATAATCGCATTGAAAGTTGAAAAGATTACACAAATAACTTTCACAATCTGTAAAAACGGGACAATATTTCCCTAATAACCAGCACTTTAAATAGGTGAAGTATTGTATTCAATTATGAACTCAATGATGTAGTGTATGTTTCAAACGAAACTAAATTCTAAAAAGTCGATTGTGGCATGCCCGCTTCTCCTCTTTGACGTCGATTACCTTAAGAGGCATACGTTATTTGTACAATAAACTAAAATGTATTATAAAAGAAACTAACTTCTTGCAAATAAGCACTCAAACTTGTTACTTTACGGCACATATTGCAATCTACGAGTTATAGCTAACGACTTTGGAATAAAATCTACATAAAACAAATTCTCATCATGTCATCACTGGCGACTAACGCTTTTCGAAAATGTGATATGAAATACAATTGTGTTCTATATATTTGTCCACTTCAATGCATAGGAAGCATTTTCTTAATTAGGAGGTATAAAAGTGAATATTTACTAATGTTAATGGCGCCTACCCAAGGAATTTGGGCAAGCTTTTAAATTCATTTCACATGGCAGTGCCTTTAGCTGCTTGTGTTGCTTGTGTTGGTAAATTGCAGTATGTGCCACAATGTAATTAGTTAGGAAGGATATAAGTAAATGCTTGTTAATTAGTTATGAATTTTGATTTTATGTACAATAAAGTCCGCCTTTTCGAATGAAAGGACAAAACAGGAAGATTTCTGCTATTACTACAGGCGACGTTTTAAAGTTGTGGGTGTATCGAAATGAGCCTTTACTATTCCTTTCTCTGTCAAATGCAAGCGTGAAAACAACCCATGTAATACTCACAATGAACGGGTACATGGTGCTGGAAACGGAATCGCCTAAAACCATTCGTGCCTGGATATCACTGAGCGAAACTGCAAGCAGGGAAACAGAACATATGATTTTATTGGTGCTAGCACCGTAATCATACCTCCAATCTGTCTTGGAAACATTTGGACTTTATGCGTCCAACTGATAAGCTGCAACTGATTATGGATAGTCAAAGTCAACCTTTAGGCAGGGGCAGAGTCGACTCGCCGGAAATTGTATTTATAGGAAGAGAAAATAAGCAATCTAGATGAAAATTTGTTACCCATACTTAGCTATATTATGTCCCGTTCTTCACTATATTAAATTGTCAAAATTTACTTCACCGGAGTGTTCATTCTTCTTTATGCCGAATATTCTGTAGCGCCGGTAAGGCATTACAGCAGAAGTGGAAAATGCATGTAGAAATAGTATAGCGCCACATAAAAATACCCAAGAGCACTTCTCAGGAAAAGAAATTCAAAGCTAATATGAAGACAAAAAAAGGAAAGGAGGGATGGCAAGTAGTCTTTATTTAATAGAAAATCGCGCAGAATTAAAAAGCAAGAATGATAGCAGGGGAAAATACGAATGCGGTATGAAATAAACAATCACGTGCAGCATGCAACGTAGCCTTAAATGAAGCTTGGCTTTGAGAATTGGTAATAGACCGGGTAATATATTTGATGCTGCTAAAGTACTATTAAAAACATAGACGCTTAGAAAACAAAAGTATGGCAAAGTATTTTACCTATTTTCTAGTCATGACCACGGCGTGAAGAAAACGCTGCAGAAAATACAGTCGTGGGCTGATACACAGCTTACAAAAATGTAATTTGTCGACTGTGTTCAATTGAACAACAAATGTGCGTTTTTAGAATACAACGAGAAGAAACAGCGCTGAACAACACGACGAAGGGAGAGCACAGACACGGGCGCTAACTAACAACCATATGTGTTTATTGCTTCAGTCGTCGTACATACTGGTAAGTAGGTAGCCACTATCACAAGGAGGATGCGCAAAATATAACTTCAAATTAACAACTCAGGTACTATATCTCCTTCGAAAGGAGGTAAATGGAGGGTAGCCTTACACATGCCTCTCCACTACTGTGGGTGTGATAGGCCTCCTACACACGACGAGCACGTTCATCTCGATATTTTGATAAGAAAATCAGATTTCGAAATACGGCTCGCAGCCGCATTCAATGCAATGCAGTGACAGTTGACTATCAGTGACCTTCTTTTTAACTTTGTCCGCGTGCTCACCCATGCGTATATTAACGCAAGGGCCAGCTTGCCCAATATAGAAACTCCCACAAGACAGGGGGATCTTGTAAACAACGGATTCACAACATTTTGTTAATAAAGGGTTCCTATGCTTCTTGCAACTTTTTGTGACCTTGGTCTCACGATTAACCTGTCGACACATGCTACCTAGCTTGTTTCGGGCAATGAACAGCAACCTAACACCTGCTCTGCTGCCCACTTTTTTGAGGTTATCGGCAACCTTGTGTACATGAGGAATATAACCGCAACCGTTTGCCGCGAGTTGACGTCATGCTGGGATGCTGTCGGGAGCTTCTTTTTTAACCCCGTTACAAGCCTTTAGGCTTTGCTGGACAATGGCATTTCAGGGAATCCCGCAAGCTTCAACCGCGATGCTTTCAGTAACACGCGAACAAGGTCAGAGCAGGAGCCAACGTTTCGACAAGTCCCCTTGTCAAAACGTTGGCTCCTGCTCTCACCTTGTTCTCGTGTTACTCATCGTCTTGAATCGCCATCTCCCGCATTCCCCTTGTTTTCCCGGAACCGCGATACTTGCGATTCAAAGCTAGCATGTACTTTGCGGTAACAAGACCTTACAAGTGCCGCCTTCATGCAAGCTTTCGCAATGCCGCGATTCACTATCTTGGAGTGTGCAGAGGAAAAGGGAAGGAGACCCTTGCGCGACCGAAGAGTATAGCCCCAACAAACATGGTTTTCTGACAACAAGAGTTCCAAGTGTAATAAGTTCCAGGTCTAATTTTTAAGGTTGTTAGTCAGCGCCCGTGTCTGTGCTCTCCCTTCGTCCTGTTGTTCAGCGCTGTTTTGTCTTCTCGTAATCATGAACCAAGCAGCTCAAATGCGTGCCCTTCTACAGTTTCTTTTTATAGGACACCACACACAATGCCTGCTCAATGCCTGCTGCGAAAACTGCCGGGCTTTTTGCACTCCTAGGAGGAGGGGGGCCGCTCAGTAGTTATTGTCTTCATAAGGCTTAAATGAATTTGAATGACAGGAAAAAATTTTTGAACTTTCCGATTGGTAGGTGCATTTTCAAAACGAAAACAAGCTATTTGAAAACATGTGTAACAGTTTTCGGACTACATGTGCACCGCATTGTTTTTTTTTTTCGTGAATAGTGCCCAATTCTCAGAAGTAGTTTTTCGGCAGGAAAGTTATTACACATGAAGAATCAACTGTGAATTTTGTGTAATAACGGAACATTTAAAATGTGCTTCTGCTGTGAACAGTGATAACTACGTTGAAATTGTTTATTTGTTATGGCGTGCAGTGGGCGGCAACGAACAGCCTGGAGGCGCCATGTTTCCTCGCAGTAGCAAGCGAACAAACCACGTGGTTCAGCAGACGTAGTACAGGAGACAGTGGCCAAGCAGTGTATAACCACTATGGGATTTTTTTCCCATTCTCGAGTAGCTTCTATGAAGCTCCTGTATTCAGTTCTCGAACCATGTTATTAAAGTCCTTATTTCATAACAATGTTATGAAATACACCACTCTATCTGTTGGTCATGGGCATGGGACTTCTTATGAAATGACTAATTTTATTGCTTGGGCCGCAAAAGAAGCAATCCTTCCGAAATTGAAGTGTCAGAGTATTTCATTATATTAATCAGGATATGGCTGACAACAGTTACACCTGAACCGTGTAAATGACCCGCAATTGGGCGGTTTATTAATTACGCTTTGCTTCATCTTCTACAGTGCCCAACCAAGTGCTTACCCTGGGGCTTTCCCTGATGTTTAGTGCCTTGGCGTTGTATTTCAACAAACGTCGAGCATTTTGTTGATTCCAATATAAATACCGTCAGAAGAGTATCAGCAAGGATTCGAACGAATATTATTTCAGCGAAATATCTACACTTGATTTGCTATGTTTAACTGAATTATTCCTTAGAAAATGTGTCTATGCTGGCTAACCAAAAGCCCATAACACTCGCACAGACATGTTACATCTAAGGACTCCTGTTGTTCACTTACTTGGACGTCGCTTGACTATAATTGGCTGAGAATCTGCGTAAGAAGAAAGCAGGAGATAAAACGTTTGCATCTTTTCGGGCTTATCTAGAACACACTCAAGTACCTTGCCTTTCTGCGTGCCTTTCCTCTCTTTAACACTACGCGTCCGGCACTTAAGTAATGAATGACGTGAACATTATCAACAGGACAGCATTCTTGACCGGAAAGTACAAAGCGTCGAGTTTTCAATAAAAAAAAGCCCAAGTCAGCCTGAGGATTATTGGTCGGGGACAAGATGCGTTCGAAAGGGTGTTAATATTTTAGAGTGCACCTAAATACTAAATGTTACAAATAAAATAAGTGACTAGTGATCAATTGAACCTACAAAATATAATCGCCCAAGCACACCGTACAGATGGCTAACCAGTGAAGCTGAAACGTGCGGCCCCGGTATATATCCCTAGGTTAATCCCGACGGTTCATTAAAGCCTTTCTAAATAAATTGTTACGTCTTTGCGTTTCTTCATGAGGTTACACACACGTTCGGCTGTAACGGAGAAAACGACATCACTGAATGTACGCCCGCAGTCCGCCGTTGTCGCATTGCCACTTGCGATTCTTCAAAATGATTTAAATCGCTTCAAAATTAAACGTGTCCGTCAGGCAAGACAATGAATGGCGCACATCCCCTTAAGCAATGGCTCATACCTCCGTAAAAGCGGTCGCCTCATTACGACGACAGACGAGAATTGAAATTCTACGCTGGAATGATGAGCGGCAGCGTAGCCAGCTGTGGAAAAAGAGGACGACGACGAACGCGGGAACAGTGGCACGAGCGCGTTCGTGCGGCTGCACCAAAGGGCGCGAACGAGCCAACTGTGAAAGAAGACGAGGACGCTACAGCCATTGCTGATGATGATAGTGTGCGCTCATCGGACGGAAGAATTTTGTTTCGCAAATCGGTAATGCAATAAATTTTTGGTCTGCATTTATTAGCAGTTACCGACTGTTTATGCGTGATAGGACTTGCCGAAACCGTAAGTGCTAATAGACCTATGAAGAAATAGAGATAAATTCGTTCCCTGTGAGTGGGTGCCCACATATTTGGTTAATACCCGAATCAACGAGGAAAAAGATACGAGCATGCGGAAAACTTCGAAATCAACAGCAGGCTCGAAATACTACACGAGGGTAATTTATGACTATGCTACTGTAGAAATTTAAGCAAAACCATTCTGCTGGTCACGTACAACAAATAGGAGGTGTTGTCGAAACTCTCGCCCCTGACAGTCGGCGGGCGCCGGCTACAGCTGGACGTAGAGGAGCGCACGGGCCAGGGCTCGACCGTTGTTCTCGTCGGTCAAACCAGGAGGCACCGCTCAAACTAACTGTCACGCGCTGCGCATTCGGAAGCGTTAAGAGTGACAAGGCGCAAGCGCGTAGAGAACAAGGCGGCTCAATATTGCTCGCCGTCTTATTGGGCATACAACAAAGAAAAATGGATAGAGCGTGCATTCTTTATGGAAACGGCAAGCTCAACGAGTTGGTAGGTTGATACCTTCGAAATTAAACAGCGTGAAATGGAGTATGGACAAAGCCTCCGACATCGTGGCCGCACTCTCAAAACGAAATGTTTTATGACAAGGTTATTACTCACGCATACTACCCCATTGCACATACCCGCCATTCCAAGCGGGACCCTGGACCGGGCCTTACCTTAGGCACGGGTGAGGGCCGCAGCTCGTATAGCGCGTCTATGTAGTGGACTAGCCCAAAGGCAGAGAGAGTATGCCTACCGTCTAATAGGGCGAAGGCTCGGACTCCTGCGGGCAGCAGTGGCCTCAATAGTTATCACCGACGCTGATAGACAGACTACCCGAGCTTCAAAACGGTCCAAAGGTACGCAGCGCGTTGCAACGCTTAATTTGCCTCCACCAAATGACCTTTACCTACTTACATGAAGCCAACGAACGCTTCATGACGCGCTAAGCGTCTCAGCTACCCTCAACGCGGTGGAGGCTCGGGCATCTACAGTAGACATCTAAAATGACAGTAACTTGGCTATATTAAAATGTTATGACTTGTCGGTTACCTGAACGGCAAAACTTACCCAATCTACATGTATAGGTCATCGCACCAGCCCAAGGCGCAATTTTTCGCAGCATGCTTTCATACTGTAGGTCGTGGATGAGACGTCTGCCGCAACAGTGAAAAAAAAGAAAAGAAATATCCAGAAGATGTGCAAGAGAACTGTCGGGTTCGCAGTCTTTCGCATGGTTTGCAGTCATGATCGCCATGTAGGGGGATCATGACTCCAAACAATGATGCCCTAATTGTGGCAAAGACCGATGATCCGACTTGTGAAGTTTGACAGGCAGCTGACAAAGTGGTCAAAGAGGCGGCCTACCTTAGCCGCTTGAAACGAGATGACGACAAGTAAACGAAAAAAGTCATCACAAGCCAAAGCCCTAGTCCAAAACACAACTCTCACAACATATCGAGATACCAAAGCCGCTCCGGGGGCCGCAGTCAATCCAGTGACCACAGCCACTCCTGAGGCCAACAACAAGAGGAGCCCACAAGCCAGCTAAAAGTGATTCAGTCACGCGGCACCTTCCCAACCCACCCCCTCACCTATGCATATAAAATTCAATCGCGCGCTCAGAAATTAACCAGGGATTATAAGAAAGCGCTATTTCAAACTCGGAAACCAATTCTCACGTCGACACTAGTTTCATAATTACTAGAGCCTACTGATGATATGAACACGCAGACAGAGACACGCCAATGAAGCCGCATCACTGCGCGACACAATGCTACCCCGTACAAACAAGGGAGAACCAGTGTTTTTCCAATCAGAGAAGAAAAAGGCCCCATACGTAGCACAACACAGCCCCACAACACCTTGCAGCTGTGTTTCTGCACCTAAAGGACGAGATGAAAGACATGTAAACCAATCTAAAGTCCAATATAGCCGAAGCGATCACTGCCCAAGTTGAAATAGCGCTAAAAACTTATAGTGAACCGATAATGAGCCAAATGCACTCCCTTTTCAACAAGCTACTCAGCAACCAGGCAAAGGCAATGTTCTCTACACAAGTGCAGGCTGTGATGACCACATTGCCGTGCCATAAAGATGGCGATCGGAACAAAGCCGGTCAATCCATCAGCCTAACGCGACCTACTCTTTACCCTACCGTTGGCATTCCGCAAAATCAAGAGAAGAGCGGTGGCGGCTAATTTGGTGGCGTGACAGCAGAACTGCAAAGGAAGTGCTCGAAAACGACGCCTTCTCACGCAGTACATTGCCACTCGAGACCACCGACCCCACATTCTCCTAACTTAAGAAGCTGACCAAACACGTGCATGGTACAGTTATAACGAAGGAAATTATTAAAGAAATAAAAATGCGGCGGTATCCATTTAACGATGACTGCACACGATAATGCGTTTAGCATTAAACCAATATAGCGGCACCGTATTGCCACCGTCGAAACGAGTTAGGCTTGAGGCGATGTACTGCAGCGGGATTCCACTTTCGCACTTCCCTAAGAACACTGCACGTCGTCTATCGCCGCCGCCGGGTAGTCTCCGCGTGGCCTCCGAAATGCATGGCGCTGTGCGAACGCTGAGAAACTCGTCATGAGGCAACCGAACTCATCTCTCGCGCTTCTGGACACGCTACGCCATCTAGAGGCTGCCGAGAAGTCCGCGTGTGGCCTTTGAGACTACAAGCGTGGCGCGCCGGTGCCTGCGGACGCTGATAATTGTTCCCTCGCTTGCCGGGCCCTCAGTGGCACATGCTCAGTCACCGAAGTTGACGAGAGGTTCATTGCAATGCGGCACATACCCAGTGCGTTCATGGCGCAGCTGGCTGAAGAGTTGGCGTGAAAGGCGCTCACTGAAAGCGGCACACACCCGGTGCATTGGCGGCTCAGCCTGCTAATGAGTCGGGTTGGTGTCCTTGAGGAAACCCTGTGACGTGGGTTCGATTCCGATCAGTATCGGAGAAATTAAAGAGAACTTCTTCGTCATTGTAGAGTGGCACACACATTGTGGCACGTATACCCAGTGACCCAAGTTGGCATCAAAGAGGATCATTAAAGACCAGCACAGACTGAGTGGCACTTGCCCAGTACTCCTAGCAGCTGTCAAAATAGATGCTTCGAGCAGCTGTGCCTACCCAGTCTCGCATCTACGATGTGTCATGTCTTCAACGTACATCAGAACTCTATGGGAAATACGTGGGCATGTCCTGTGTTCTGAAACCTGTTGTTTACGCGGTTAATGTTAAGAGGTGGCATGGCCTCAACCTCTGCGAGGTTTGTAAATTTCTAAAGGCGACAAAATGTTGAGTTCGTACACGTCACGTATCACACGGCGGTTCGGTCGCTGAGATTCGGAAAATTTGTCTCGTTTCTTCAACCTTAGGGAATAAATAAAGCGTTCCTTGCACAGAACGTTGACCCCGAGCCGCTGCGGTCCACATACGTGTTTCTATGTAAATTGGCCTCTTGCGTCTTGTTAAGGGATCACATGAAAAGCTAAATGTGAAGGTGCAAGCACAGCAACATCTCATTGATTGCGTGTGCATGAAGATAAAAGGCTGGTGTAGAACTACACTTTTGTAGAAGCATGTGCAAAATAAAGAATTTGGAGCATTTCCTCAGCTGTTCGAGAAATGTTGCCGAGACTGACACAGATTTTTTTGCCTCTTTTGCGGCGAGAATCCTGAGCGATCTGTAGAGATAATCTTGCGAGCGATTCTCTGACCTTCATACCAGGAAGGAGGAACTGCAAATGTTCCCTGATTCATTTAACTACCATATGGACGCACTGCCAGGTTTCTTGCAATTAGAAATGACTGGACTGCGGTCAAACAACATAGTGAAGTACAAGTACAAAGAAGAAAATGGAATCAGTTTCTATGGAATACTAGGCACTAAGAATTTACCGATATTAAAGCGATTTTCCCGGACGTCAATGCTAATGTTTGACATCACCTGAGTTCTCTGCATTTTATTTACTCATCATGCTTTCCGCCAAGTTCAATGAAACAATAAAGTCAAAGCACGACGCTCACATTACCTACCATCCTACGTATATTCAACGGGTAGCAATTCTCCTGCAATCGAATATAGTATATTCTACTCAGTGCCCCCTGCGGCAATTTGCTGTCGTCACAACCATCTTCCTTTGTACATATTGTCAATTCGGCTTCGATGAACTTCGGTTTCTCGGACACGTCATCAGTGCTGAAGGCGTTCGGCCAGATCAGGAAAAGACAGCAACCGTTGCGAGGTTCTCGACACCCACAGACAAAAAGTCAGTGCGACGTTTTCGGGGTTTATGCGCATACTACAGAAGATTTGTGGAAAACTTCTCAAAGATTGCTGAGCCCCTTACAATACTAATAAGAGAAGATGTACCTTTCATGTGGAACAGCGAACAACAGGACGCCTTTGACGAGTTAAGGAAACGCCTGCAAGCTTCTCCAATTCTTGCCCATTTTGATGAGTCAGCCGACAATGAAGTTCATACCGATGCGAGTAACATCGGCCTCGGTGCCCTACTAGTGCAGTGGAAGAACGGCCAGGAGAATGTAATTGCTTATGCTAGCCGTAAGCTCTCGAAAGCAGAGGCAAACTACTCGGCATCTGAGAAAGAGTGTCTTGCAGTCATTTGGGCAATATGTAAATTTCGACCCTACCTCTATGGTAGACCGTTCAGAGCAGTCAGTGATCACCATTTGCTTTGCTGGCTGGCGAATCTCAAGGATCCATCCGGACGACTAGCAATATGGAGCCTTAGGCTGCAAGAGTATATTATATTACTTTAGTATACCGATCCGGGAGGAAACACGGCGATGCCGACTGCTTGTCACGCGCAGCAGTCGAGACAACTGTGTCAGAAGAAGAGGATTTCCCGTTCGTTGGCATTGTTGACGCGTCACAAATCGCTCAACAACAACGAGATGACCCGGAATTACTACCACTTATACAGCGCCTGGAGGAACGCGACGTTCAACTCCCGCGTGTTTTCTCTAGAGGGCTATCCTCATTCTGTCTGCGAGGAAGTGTCCTATACAAGAGAAACTTCGAAAACAGCGAGACAAAGTTTTTACTTGTCGTAACCACCGCTATGCGAGAAGAAATTTTGCACGCATGTCACAATGGACCTTCATCTGGACACATGGGCCGGAGCCGTACATTCGCCAGGATTCGTTTGAAATACTAGTGGCCTAAGTTATTTGCATCCGTGCAGCACTATGCCAAGACTTGTCGCGAGTGTCAAAGGCGCAAGACTCCATCCGTACATCCGGCAGGCCTCCTGCAGCCAATAGAGCCACCAAAAGCCCCATTCCAACAAGCCGGTATGGACCTCCTTGGACCCTTCCCAACATCATCTTTAGGCAAAAAGTGGATAGTTGTGGCCACTGACTGTGGCAGAAACTGATTCACTGTACAGTGCAAGGGCTGTCGAAGTTGCAAAATTCTTTGTCAATAATATCGTGCTCAGGCATGGCGCTCCCACAGTTGTTATTACCGATCGTGGAACAGCCTTTACTGCGGACCTAATGAAATACTTGTTACAAATGACACATACTGATCTCAGGAGAACTACGGCATAGACAAACGGTTTAACTGAACGCCTCAACAGAACACTGGCTGACATGCTTTCGATGTGTGTCGATGTTGAACATAGGCTGTGGGCCGAAATTTTGCCGTACATCACCTTCGCATATAATACGGCCGTTCAAGAAACAACATGAGTTGCCCCGTTTGAACTTGCTTTCGGCCGAGCAGTAACCACAACTTTGGATGCTATGTTGCCGTTAGATGAAGAAAACATTAACTCATCTGACCTAGATGACTTCTTGCAAAGAGCCGAGGAGGCACGACAGATGGCAAGGTACCGAATACGCCGCCAACAACGCATAGACTCCTGCCGGTACAACCAGCGACGTAGTAAAGCGCCCTATCAGCCTGGTGACAAGGTGGGGGTATGGACCCCAGTGCGACGCCGTGGCCTGTCTGAAAAGCTTCTCTGCGGTTACTTCGGCCCTTACGAAATACTTCATCGTATAAGCGACGTCACTTACGAAGTGAAATCCACTGGACACGAGAGCTCAAGACGGCGCAACCCCACGGAAGTTGTACATATCGTCGACATGAAACCCTACCACGAGAGATGATCAAAAAAAGTGACAGCTCACAGGAACCACTGCTTTCTCTCACGCATCGGGGCGATGCGTTGGGGAGGGGGATAATGCCGTGACAAGTTGGCCGCAATCAAGGTGCGCGCCCTTCGTATTGGACACTGTGTACGCCGTTCCGTGGTGTTGTTCAGCAACAACAGGCAGCGATCTTCATGGCACTGAGCACCCGGTTGGACCCGGCTCGCATGCGCCACGCGCACGAGGCAGGACTCGAGAAGAAAGAAGAAGACGGTTGGACGCCAGTTTTTAAAACGCGACTGCCGGGCATTCTTCACGACCGCAGTGACTTTTAGTCGTAGGCAAAGGTTCGCCCTTAATAAATGTCGTTGTTTTGTTAACCTGTGTTCCTCAACATCGTTACAATATGATAATGTGGCAAATATGTAAACGTGCTAATGCAAATATTTATATGAATAGTTTCTTCCATCCTGAATTGATTGTCACCGTGATTATCACCTTTATTACTTTGGTAAACAGCTGCGTCTCCTGCAAGATGTTACAATTTGTGTAGTTAGCGGCCACTAATTTTCTTTCAGACCTCATGCATATTGTACTTGTTGCAGTGCTGTAACATGGCCATATGTTCCATTTCGATTTATCTCTTGTTCTCTGTTTATATTGCGAAATTCTTATACGCGCTTTAGAAGACCTTTAATTATGTTCCATGTGTTCCCAGTCAGAATTACACAACGCAATTATGTCCGGTATATAAGAAGTTCCCACATAACTTGCAACCACCTGCTTCAGATTTTCACCGCGCTTGAAAACCTGCGAGGAACGGATTACGCGTTAGGGATTGACGATTTCGTTGAAAAACTATCGAGCAAGTTATCAGTGGCTCAGTTGCAAATATCGCTTGAAGTAACTCTTCTTCTTACGGAGTGTATCCAGTGCGGAAATGGATATTGTTTAAAAATGCAATACCTCAAAATGTAGCAATTAGACTGCATGGTTGCGATCGCTGAGAACATAAAGAAAGAAATAGAGCAGTTTTCGAACACTCAGTAGCGTAAAATTTTGAAATCTCATTTTTTAAGTAAGTCTTTACTCCAGCCTACACAAGTAAACTTTTCTGACAGCTCTTAAAACGTAAAAATTGTCTAGGATAAGATAACGCAATAAACGGGACGTAGAGCAAGTTGAAACAACGTGAGCGCTCTCTTTCCTTGTGTGATTAGCCATTTTATTTTTCGCAATGCTACACTAACGGGCCTACGTTTTTACATGAGTGAAACGTAAACGTTATCCACAAAATACATAACGAATTTGTAGAAATACTGGAGCAGTGGTAACGATGCACAAGCAACGCAAAGGACCCTTTGTAAAGAATGGTGACGCTTCCTATAACACCTCAACATCCTAAAGATATCTGCTTGGTGTTGATGGAATGACGGCGAGCAAGCAAGAAAACATGGCTGGTAGTTCGGCCTCTTGGTGGACGTCGGAGAAAGCAAACGCAAGAACAAAAAGCATGAGTTAATTCATTTTATTAATTAATTCGTTTACTTATGCATTTATTTTCATTTATTGAGTTGCTCATTTAAAGATAACCGCAAGCCTCATGCGAAGCATTCAGTAAAAGGGGGACAGTACATAAGGTGCACGTCATTGAATTACATACACCGAAATAAAACAACAACCCAGAGGAAGTGCTTGTGGCGCAATAACTTCGGGAGTAACATAGTGAGCAAGTAAATGAACTAAACGAGTGTTTAAGTACTAAAAGCGAGCCACTCATGCAGTCCGCCATGTTGGTGTGGACAAGAAGGAGAGACACAGAAAATAGAAAGGGATAGGGCAGGCATGGTAACCATAAAGCGTCTGGTTTACTACCCTGAACTAGGGGAAGTGTAAACGAGCAACAGAAAGAAAATAGGAACTGACACAAATAGCTTCAAGAATCGCAGGCTGTCGTTGCAAGAAGAAAAAACCTGAATCGGTAAATCTTCTAAGCAAGATTCGTGGCTCAACTTTGTTCCATTGTGAATGCCAGCTTTGCCAACTTTTATTTTTGTTTATATTATATGACGACAGCAGTGTATGAGGTTTCCACTCATGACGAAATGTCGGGAGAGGTGAAGCGTGAGTAAAATTTCTTGTTTAAAATAACACGTATTTCGGAAAAAAAACTCTGCTAACCATTACTATTTGCTTGATTCCGACTGTTGAGCAGCGTTGCAATTAGTCCTCTTTCACTAGAAGAAATACAAAGAAAATAATAGTATCAATCATTTCTTTTCAAGAAAGTGTGGACGAAAAGCGGCCTGATTGGTAGCTTTAACCTCTTCTATTTTGATGTAATATAGGATGTTTTCCCGGGACATTCTCGAGCATGTTATGTGTTATTTTTGGAGGTGCTGAGAGAGAAAAAAACGTGACGATGCTTTCTGTTCTATTCACTGTGACACGGCTGTGGTGAAAAATAAAAGACGTGAAAATACTGCTTGTTTGCCTCCCCAGTTCAATAAAAGTGTGCTGAAGGGTGCCGCACAAACGGCCGCCAGGAACAAAGCGCTCCCGCGCAGCTTGCTCGAGTTACCCCCTTTTGCACTTTGCAAACTTTGAAAATTGTTGAGAACAGCTAGGAAGCTACACGCTCCTCGCATTCGCCATAAATCCTTACCTACTTTTCAGTATAAGTCATTGACATTTCTTTAGACAGACATAAATTTGAGTTGTAGCGCCTCATAGCGTGCTGAAAAGACATCGTAGGAATGTAACCAACCCGCAGCCGCTTGTTCAAATTGCCTCCATAAAGAAGTGTCATAGATTACACCAGTCAGTCTTTTACGTATATAAATTCTATGTGGGTCAGGTGCATCATATGAAACACTTGTAGAAATTTCAGAGGCACCGTGAAACTTGGAGCGAAATTGTTGAATATTGCACGCTCAGCGCACGCTGGTAGTGACACGAATGTGCTTTACAAGCGCAGCTTGGACCTGGAATAGCGGCTGATTGCTGGAAACATTGTCGGAAACGACTACCACGATTGTCGCCACCTCTTATATATGCATAAACGACCACGTACACGGACATCTCGAAGATGCTATAACATAACTATTGCGGGAAAAAATGTGCCTGGTCATACTTCGCCGCGCCGTACCTTCAGATGCTTGGCAACGTTTTATCGCAGCTTGTCATATAAGTATTGCTTCATGTTTGATGATCGCACATTCAGCACAGAGAAAACACGATGGTGTTTGAAACGAAGACAATGATGACCGCCGAACGAAATGTTTCGGAAAGAGGGAAACAAAAAGATAGGAACGGTCTAACAGATAGAAATATCGGGTAAGTATTGGGCTTGGTGCCTTGCACAGGAGAGTAGGAAAAAGTTAAAGAAAGAGAAATACAAGGTTAGCAAAGAAAAAAGCGAAGTACTTGAAATGGGCCAGTAACACAGAGTATTATATTGGCGTCAGTTCCATAGTCAGTTCAACGCAGGGAAGTGTTATTCACCGGAAGTGCCCCAGCCGCATAAAGAGGTACATGAGCAACAGTGCCACAAATGATTTCAAACGGCATGAACTAATCGCGTTCATGTCACACCTTCGCTAGCTCATTCCAACTTGCGCAGACGAAAGTTGGAATCAGCAAGCGCCAGACAGGAGTAATTGCAGGTGGCTGGGAGAGGCCTTCGTCCTGCAGTGGACATAAAAATAGGCTGATGGTGAAGATGATGATGTCACACCTTAGCTATAATGTTAATTGGAGAATCATATTTTGGAAATGGGTCGTTCTCTGTGCGTCATGCAAGACGAAGGCAATGCCCAGAGGATTTATGAAAATAAAGAGCGCTGTTTTTTGCCAGGACATGGAGAAAGCACAAATGAGAGCCGATTCGAATTGTCATGGCTGTCGTATATTACGGCGCCGAAGTGCAGGTTCTCAAGGTCAGGCGCTGCCCAGTTTACAATACAAACAATGCTGACAGTACTTGGAGAGATGACTCAATGGATGTGTGAAGTTGTCGTGTGAAGCAAGTTTGTGAAATTGATGTGGCTGTTATGGGCACTCTTCGGATGATGAAGTGGCATAACATAGCAAATATCAATTTGTTCCGGAAAAGTGTTTTTACCTGCAGAGAAAATGCAACAGCAAAACAGGGATCTTCGAAAGACGCAGAGAGACGTTGATAGGGACGGACTCGGGCAGGTGAGGCAGGACAAGCAGGTGCCACTAAAAATTTAGAAGGCTACTAATGAAGCTGGTGCGATTGCGAAAGGGGAACGCGTGGACATACACTGCGTTATCCACAGTCTACGCTGATGAATGCGAACGGGAAAATTGTGAATGGAATGGTCAGCATTGCTAAGACCATGGGTAAAGTGAGCACCCAACGTTCTTCATTACTAAAAGACATCGTGTTCAAATGTTTATTTCAACCTTAACTTCCGCTCTGTGCGTGCTTCGAACACTAAGAGCATGGAAGTGTTTTAGCAGACGTGTTCGGCGTGAGTATTCCAAGCCTTAAAATAGATGTAACAGTGCGGTTGCAGTGTTGTCAAAGTTGCGGCGTAATTGATCCGTCTAAATGCACTTGGTGCGCTATCGATATATTTGTCACCCAACACTCAGATCACAAATTTTGCTCCCTTTGGTCCGCAATGTTTCTGCACCGTAATACGGCAACAAACAACGAATAATATAGCTTCGTGTGCGCATTCTAGCCTATAGTAGCCAGAGTTTTGTTGCCCTTGCGAACGTTTGAAGCGTGCCTGTAAGTAACACATATGGTCTTGAAGCTAGGACAAAAGACAGCTGTCACGTTGACACATTCGAGAAACACACACAACGCGTCGGTACCGCTATTCCCAGAGTAGCAGCGTTATTTATGGCAGTATCACGTAGCTCTTTTGTCTTTCATTGCATCTATAGCGCTAACAGCCATATTGTTCCTGGGACAAGGCGCCCGCAGTAGACAGGGAGCCACGTATTGACGTGCTCGTCCTTTCACCGAAGGGCTGAATCTTAAGCTTCATGGTGAAAGCGTAGTCATCATTCCATCGAACCATTCCGAGGCAGCGGGAAATGTTCACTGAGGGAAGCGTGCGCTTCTGCTCTCCAGCTGTATGCTGGGTAGCTACATTGCAGCAATGTTGGCGGGCACTGAGAACACTGTGTAATGTTTGACGTCGCAGTCGCCTCACCTATCAAAACGGATAATTCTCGAAGAAATCAGATGTAAAGACGCAAGAGCGTTATGATTTGCGCAAGAACAATGGTCGTTCTCGCTGAAACTGTGAAGCATTGACGTAGGCGCAGGTCAGATGCTGATAGAGGATATATAACTCGCTACTGAAGAAACAGTTTTGCTAAAGTCTTTCGGTGAAGGCTGCGGATGTAATTCGGGCAGGCTTAAAATGTCGCCTATTACAAATGATTCTATTGACAGAAAGCTTCACCTAGCGGCAAAATTAAATTCTCGTAAAGACATATCAAGCAAGCACGCGGTCGTGGTCCCTCAGTATAAACCAACTTCATTAACTTCGAAAGAAAAGGTGAAATAATATTGACTGCTATTCGGACCATTTGAACTGCGAACCCTTATAAGATATTCCTAAAATGCACGAAACAGTTTTGAAGAAATCAAAAGCTAATGTTGGTAAGCATGACATCTCATAATTTTTTCGCCAGAACGCCAATATTTGTGTTCACCGAAATAAAGCTTTACCAAAGTGTACAAAGTAACAGTGATGACGGGGAATATAATAATAATAATAATAATAATAATAATAATAATAATAATAATAATAATAATAATAATAATAATAATAATAACGGCAGGGGTGTGAAACCGAAAGAGTTACCGTCGTGGCGCGCAGTGTTCCTTGTGTGCCTAGTGGCCTTGGTTTGCAGCAGTCTTGCTTGGGCTTGAGCCTGCGCAAAACTGCGATGGATTTAGGTTTCATCCTACACGCTTTCATCACCGTTCATAGGACAGCAGATTCACGGCACATACATGTTAACTCGAGCTATGAAATAGTCCCCGATTGAGTGGAATAAGAAATAATAGAAATGCCGAAGATCTTTTGCTTTATATTTTTTTTCTTAAGCGGCGTTTGGAGCCCAGTGGCTCAGTACAATCTGAAAAAAAGCAGCAAGGACACTGAATGCAATTTAGGAAATAATCTCCGGAAGAAAACCCGTAGTCGAACTTACACAATCTACAAAGACACAAGAAAAATATGACTGAGCACAGGTAGTTAAATTCGTCAACACTGGAACATATTACGACCTTTTTCATTCGTTTCAGTGACGTTTCAGGGTTGCAGTGTTGCTGGAATCCTCATTCCAACATCTATGTGAGGTATATATAGTTTGCATTTCTTCTTTCTGTGGTATTCATTATTTCGCATAGAGCTTGCATTCTGTTATAAGCCAATAGAATGAAATCTTGTTGACGACTTTCGTAGAGTATGGTGGTGCGTACGGTAAATCCTAGGCTAGATGAAAAAAAAGAACCTTAAGTATTCTTTAACTGTCGCTTTGAATTACATCAGATCGTTAAAAGTATTTTGAACCCCTTCGCTACGGCATCTCTCACAACACACTGGGCATTTTCGGAACACTACATAACATGATATTAATTTGTAAAATCAATCGTTGGTGGTATCTAACACAGGTACGATCGAGTTTTCTCTGGCCACGAACCAAGCCTTTCAGGGCAAATTTCATATGAAAAACACAAATGTCACACTGCACTAGACCACTCAAAATGTAGTTCTGATATTCCCGTTTCGATTTCGGATCTCGTATATTCGCGTAGCGCTGGTCTGGAAATCATTAGAAGTACGTCAAAGTACATTAGGCCGAATTCTCGAAGCTTTTCGTGCATAAGTGTTTTTTGACAATGGTCGGTCACCTTCCATAATAATAATAGCAATAATAACTCCGGCATCCGCATGGGCTGAAGTTTTGTCTTACAAACCATTCTAGCCTGAGAGGTTTTCGTAAGGGCTAGAAGAAAGGCAAACGTAGTACGCACCTGGGGCAAAAGTAGGAGGCATGCAGCTGCGGAGTGGCAGAATACGAAGAAAAAAATGTCGTACGACCTCTGAAAGTAGGAAAGAAGTGGTGTGTAATAGTGCTGCTTGTTGTCCATAAATAGCTGGACCGGCGCACGTTTTTAGGCTGTACTTGCTTCTGGTCAGCAAAGTCGTCCCGTGCATAACCTTTTTTCTTTTTTGTTGTTGTATTGGTGAGAGTTAAATAAGCAACAACCCACGCCGATAAGAATTAAGTTAAACGCGCTCGCCAACCCGATGTAGAAGTTACAACAAAATACTGGGATAAACTAGGGATCCTGCACAGTTAAAAATACTAGTCGACGCGATAAATAAGTATTTAGTAAATAATTCTTTCTTGGGCGTACTTAATTGCGCCCCGCAGTTAAGGCAGCACTTAGACGACCGATAACGCGAGGCTGCGGCGAAAAACTTGAAAGGGCTATAGTGCGATGTAATGAGTACTTTATCTTTGGCACAAAGGGACTGGCTCCGCTCACTCGTATACCTGCACGCCTGCTCAAATTACAGTAGAGCGCCGTGACTAAACAGCAACCAATTTCGAGGAAGCCTCAACAGTGACAATTCCTTGTAAAACACCGAAACCATTTCTCGATGGGTAAAAAGCAGGAGACGCCATATTTGTTTCCATCTTTTGTGCACGTTGTTCGTAAAGCTCTGGAGACTTCTAGTGCTGTCTTCCTGAGTCATCTCAGTGAACTCGCGTCTAGTAGATCAATGGCAAAAAATTATCTGACACATACGTGATTTGACATCATGCGTGCACCATCGTTTTGATCAGCATGCATGATGTTTATAACTATTCTTGTCACGTTTATTTTCTCATGTCACTTTTATACCTTCTACATCAAAATGCAGCACAACAATAATGCGTGAACATTTTGCACAAATCCCAGCGTGCCCTAATAAATTTTATCGTTGTTTCTTTGATAAACACACTGAACAACTGGAGAACTTGCACATCGATGACAAGCTGTGGCCTACAAGCAGAAAAGATGTAATAGGATATTCAAGTATTTATTCCGTAAAGTAAGAGCAGTAAATAAAGATCAAACAGAAGATCAGGGGTGCTATGCAGGATGCCCCGAGTTTGGCGAAACTCGGGATCTTCACGAGCTCTGGCGACGCCCCAAGATGAAAGAACTAATGGTAACAAGACAAAGTTTGTCCGTCGGCACACCTCCAGTTTCATTGGTTTATCTAGATTCACTCTGGGTGGCCATCATCCCTTGGGCGTTGCCATATGGGCGGTCGACAAACTGGGGCTCACGTGATCATACGGTCGGTGCATGGACGTGCAGTCTTTCACTTGTTTGTCGTTCGACCGAGTGCATTAGAGGAACAAGCAAGTTATCAAATAAATGCATTTAGTACAATATTAGTCACATTACCGTAGGGTATAGGTCTTTTAAAGTTTACAAATAGTACATTGAATGCGTATTAGACTAATTTGTAGTTTAATCGTTTCGCGTTATACCACGAGGGCACGCTCGCCCTCCTCTTTCTTCCTCTGGATTGGATTGGCGTGGCTCGCTAAGTGCTTGCGCTAGCATTTCCGAGTACAGATTGGCGTGCGCTTGGTTTTCGCACTGGGCTTTGAACAGATCGCTCGTTGCTCTTTCTCTTTCCTCTAGATTTAATTGGCGCGGCTCCCTACGTGCTTGCGCTCCCATTTCCGAGCACAGATTGGTGTGCGCCTGATTTTTACAGTGGGCTTTGAACAGATCGCTCGTTGCTCGCGCTAAAGTAAGGCTTCGAGACGAAGGGAGCGTCGGCTAGCGCAGAAGTGGTTTGCCGCGCGCTTACCGTGTAAGCACTCAGGAATGTCGGAAAACTCTCATGCAAGGATAAAAAAACTACGCTTTATTTTCTTTTACATTGTGACGCACCTTCATACTGGCTAGCGCCGAGCTTTGGCTTCTAACAGCCGCAGGAAAGAGTCTTGATACTGGGTAGCCCCAGCGATCCGTGACTTCTAACAAACGCAAGAACGGGTCTTTGCAGCGCACGTGGCCGTTGAGTGCCACCACATTCATCCCAGGCGGGACTCCAGCATCAGTGCAGTTACTCTGTACCCACTTCTGACGAGGTGGCGCTTCACTTTTTGACAATAACTTTCTATTTTTCGCGTGTGAACGCCCGTGTTGGTTTCCACAAAGTGCACGCTGTGGTTAACTGTCTCCCAATGCAGATTAAGCATAGCCCCGTAAGCTTCCACTGAATTTGGAACACAGTTGTATGCGGCCAATTCGTCACTATGAATAATGGTCCCCGGTTGAACATTGGCTGCAATAATGGCGCCTAGCGTCGCCGCCTTTCGTCGGTCGACATTGAAAAGTAGC
The DNA here is from genome assembly GCF_013339745.2 of Dermacentor silvarum. Classification (NCBI taxonomy): domain Eukaryota; kingdom Metazoa; phylum Arthropoda; class Arachnida; order Ixodida; family Ixodidae; genus Dermacentor; species Dermacentor silvarum. The sequence goes on from NC_051155.1 coordinate 74,131,678, forward strand.
AGCACCCCTCAGGTCGCGCAGACCATGCCGAAGACCCATGGGCCACCATCTTTAACACCACCGTAGTTTTGGCGGCTCGGCGGAACGTTGTCGCCCGTCATTAGGCGGCCTCGATTGCACTTTTGCTCGCCGCGAAGAAGGCACTCGTCAATTTGCGCTGTCTTCCCGGGGCCACCGAGTGGAGCTCGCGCCAGCAGCTCGTCCCTCCCGACCTTACGGGGGTAGCTCCACCAGTCGGCGATGGCGTGCTTCGATAGAGGAAACAAGTCTACGGTCTCTTTCAACATCCATATGTCTACGCTTTTGCTCACGCAGTACGTGAGTCAAATCATTTGCCGCCTCGAGAGGTGGTCGTTCGGACGGCCGAGGCGGTCCGTGTTGGTGCAGTAACTTCCTTCGCCTCTCTGCCCGTGCCGTGCAGCGGTACCGTGTACCTGCCAAAACTGATTTCGGCACCGGAAGGCAGCCCGGCGTCCATTCTGAGTCTTCCAATATAATGTGACTACTTCGCCTGCGCAGCTTGGTTGGTCCGGGTTGAACCCCAGGTGCTCGCAGGTGCTCCAGTACTCCGATGACGACGCCGGACCTGGCCTGGGGCTGGGGCGCGGTGAACGAGCTTGCTTGAAACAGGAGAGAGCCGAAGCGATCGCACGAACTATTCCTCCGCAGCCTAGTCACACCAGTCTACGCTGGGAAAGCATAATTTGCCCGCCACCCTATCTCCGCAAACGACGGCCTTCGCCTAATTCGTCACACAGCCAGCGCACTCACGTTTTGGAAAGGCAAAAATGACGCTGAAACTCTACGTCGGACATGTAGGTGAACGGGTCCAGATGGTCATATTGACGCTTGCTGCCGCTGGATGCGATTACACAGGCTGCTGCTACCGCCACCATGTTCCCGAGTTCAACTCGAGGGGGGTTTTGCGATGTACGAGTTTGGCCCGAGTTCGCGTGTCAATCAAAACCATACGTCACGCCCCGCGCGAGGCATGTAACTCTTGTGCGCGAGCCCGCCACGGTTGGGCCACGCCCAACTTATTTTCCGGCAACAGCGACGTGGTGTGGAACTGAGAGGCATCAACAATCTTGACCGCCGACAGAAAATACGCACAGCACACTGTCATCGGTGATGCACTGTAGCTGAGAACCACTATCAAAAACAAAGCGGCGACTTTCGCTGGTTCATGCATCTATCTTCGTAGGCTGTGATGCCCCACAACATGGTTCATTGTCTGCATTGTAGCGACGTAGCGCACAGCAACTGATTATCGGAACGACACTGTAGCTGCTTGCAAGGTGTCGATGCGCCGTGGTGGATGACGATGCTGAGCAGTGCGTAGTGTTTTCCAACGTAAAGGTATCGCAGCTGTTGTTTGAGATGGCTGCTCTGTCATCGGTGGTGTATCATTCTGCAGTATCGCAAACACGGTCAGCGCCGAGAAACGCTCGCTTTTTTAAACACAGTGCGATGGCATTTCTTCATCACAAGCACGGCACACTAAATAGTTGCAACCCCTTCCTGCGTTCGAAGTTTAATTTCCTAACTGCACACAGGAGCCATTACCCGCCAAAATGCGATTGCTGCGCTGTCGTTACTATATCTATCTGCGATCGCTGTTAGCTCAGCAGCAGAGACAATCGGCAAGCACATTGGAGAGAACAACTCTGCGTATACATGCGAACGGAGGCACCTTCACTGGGCAAGCGATGACAAGCGATGAATTGTGTCACTGGGCAGCGTGCTCTTCCTTGCAATGCATCGCGGAGGCTTCGCGCACGCAAATAAACTGGTGCAATTTCACTGTGCTGCGTCACTACGGACCCTCGAATACCGCACAGCCAATTTGCAGGGACAACCGTTGCTCCCGTCGTTTCAGTTGGTAAAGCGGCGGCCTTAATAGCAGCCTAAGTGAAGAACCTGCGCTGAACAACCATGCCGCAGTGCTGCGTGGCCATTCCCCTAATAGTCAGGAAATGGAAAGATCACTGTCATGGACTGACTTTATCAATGATTAGAGTGCCTCGATGCGCGCGGGCATCAAGGCACCCTATCAAGGATAGCACTGCAGTGCCCCTGGCGACTACTCACCGTATGAACTCCCTCGTGCGTGCGACGCTCTAAAATCTATCCGCGTGTAAGCTTTCGCCTCACTGTCGCCACTCGCGGCAAAAAAGTGCGAAATTTAATAATTCGCTCGATCTCTGTTTGTCATCAAACATTTATGGCATTCCAAACGAAAAACAGATACTTCAAGAAATAAAGTGTTCCTTATTTTATTTGTTGTATTTCAACGTAATCGATTGAGGGAAAGTGTAGGCGCAACAATGCACCGCATGTGCCCTGTTCGCATTCGATGGAGGATAGAAAGATAATGCTCGAAAGAGGAGGCACGCCCTTTACTCGCCCTAGAAAGGCGTGGCAAGTGGCTCACGGCAAGTGTGCAGATAGACAGCGGTACAGTCACGGTATTGCTAAATGGTGATAATACGTTGATAACAATACGCGGCGCTGGTGCGTTTTGCTGCGCAGTCTTCTGTGCTTGAAGCACGGAATCACTGTGCCGCGCAGGGTGCGCTCATGTTGTCATACGCGGCTTTATCTCGACATTTCTTTTTGCCTGCTGTTCTTGCACGTTCCTTGCTATCGCCGTTCACTGACTGCCATTGAGCAAACTCGGGTGAAACTCGTACGAACGAGAAACTCGGCGCATCCTGCATAGCACCCCAGGTTAAAAAAGTTTATTACATAAATACATTGACGTGCATAAGTGGTGGGGATGGCAGGATAAAAGCTGCATAACGGCAGCTTGATTGGTCCCACCTATCCGTGAAATGCAGGTAGCAATATGGCAACATAGTCGCTTCACATATTTACGGCAAGAAATAAATAATGTGCATGTAGCAAAAGCAGGATTGCCACAGCTCCGAAATTTAAAAAATACTTTTCATGTGGCACAACGAAAAGCCACTATTCACAAAAACAATTGCAGTAATGTGTCTTTATATGCACGACGTAGGCTTTCGTGGTTAAGTTTGCATTTGTTGAGTGTTAAGGAACGACAGTAGGAGAGTGAAGGCCGTCATTAGTGTGTGGTCTAGGAACTGTATCGAGTTCAGTGTATCGATTCAGGCGGAAAGCGACATGTGTTGCAAGTTTTCATTTTGTCGGATATCAGTAGTGCATTTAATGAACTCACATTTAAAAGAACATATAAGGTATGGTTCCACAGCACCGGAGATGGTGCGGATTAAAACAACAGGACAGTTTCACGTTGACGGCAAGCTGTAGCGTAGGGGACTTTAGCATAAACGCGTTTTTTTTTTCGCAGAAAACATGTAATAGGATATTCTGGTACTTTTTCACAAAAAGCGAGGGCAGCAAATTGAGATGTAGGAGAATGCAAGATAAGACGTGTACACATTTACCACATATGTGCACTGATGTATATAAGCGGTGGGGACACCCGTCCTAATGTCTGTGTGGTTTCGCCGTAATGTACGTATACCAACTGTCCTGGCTCCGAACCCTTGTAAGTTTATGTTGACATTTGTAATGGTGGTCTACCAGCAAAAGTTTAAACTTTAGAATGTGCATTATAAGGCAGGTCTTGACTAGCACATAAGGCATTCTTCTTGAGTCAAACTAGGTTACCTAGCGATCTTTTAGTACTGTGTGAATAAAAAAGGCGACAATAGCGCACGTGAGAGGCAAATATTGAATTACAAGTCATAAGTTCTTGCGGTATTGGTAATAATCTAACAATAAGACTGTTGTTAACCAACCATGCAGTTTTTAGTTTCCTTAATGGCGTTAGACGGAGACGTTAAACGATGATCAGCAAGTGTGAATAATCGTTATGTTGTTTTACATTATTCAAATCGTGCCCTTCAAATTGACTTCGCACCATATGTGAACTATAGGCTTTGTATTAGGCCTTCAAAAGGATAGCGTTGCCAATATTATGTAAACATACCGCCCTGCATAAAGCTTATACAAAATATAGGTAATGTATTGGGCACAGCACAGGCTGTCATTCTACTACAATGTTCTTGTTTTCGTTAACCTTCTAGTGCACAGCGTGGCAAATTTGGCTAATAGTGGTTCGCATTCCTTTAGGCTATTGCACGAGAGCCGGCGAAAAAAATGATGCACCCAGAACAAGGCCGATAGTTTTTCTTGACCATGAATTAAACATGTACTGTCATTTATTGAAAGCTTTCCAAAGGAGAAACAGTTGCCGTCTTGGCAAAATGCTTGAAATCATTCTCAGTGTGAGCTAGGTTAGAATATTTGTGTTGTATTTTAAATGTGGGGAACAACAATTAAAGAAATGTATTTTTGTAATTGTTGTGTATTTTTGTAAGCAGGGATAAAAAGGTTTTTTTTTGTTTTTTGCGTACGAAACTGTGGGCTTGGACCGCGAGTCAATATGTGCCATATGTGGCACAGTGCAAATCTCCGGATAAGTGCAGCTGAAGCGAAAACGTGAATTCACGCACATTTAACGGGTTGAGAAAGCCTCGATAGAGGATGGCTGGTGCTGATATTCCCTCCGGAAAATAATATTCAGACTTCTCGGACTCAGATGATGATTATCTGATGGGTGAGGGAATAACAAACTTGGATATACCTTTCTCGAATCATTGTAAAGCAAAGTTAACTTTGGCGCACTTTTGTATTTGGCGCCAAAGCGGGATTCGATGGATGTTTTATTGGCTGGAGGCGCCCTGTATAGGCCGTCGGTAGTTTTCGTGGGGGTTATCATGCGCGATAACGCAAGTATTGCTGCGTTAGCAATTATACGAAGAATAGAGGCGCATTTTTTGCCACCGCTAGCGCCCTCGTCGTGATGCTGTTGCATTTCCAGGGCGCATGCTGAGCACGTGACTGAGATTTCGGTCTTCAGAGACAAGAACAATGCGGCGTAAACGAATTAGCTATGTAGGCGCACCGTCACGAACGTGCAGCGCAAGCTCTGCATTGGAGACAAGGTAGCGTACTGCCGTTGCTGCGTTCATCACAACAGCATTCTTGGACGCCTTTAAAATGCAGGCGCGTTTTTCATCTGCGCCGAAACGGTTGCCTTGCTTGTTGCGCACGAAGTTGTTGAGCGCCATTCGAGGAGCTTCTGTGCAACGATATATTGTACAATTCTTTTGAAGGCTTTGTTTTTTGAACCAAACCGTTCATTTCTTTGATACAGTTCTCTGTGATTTGTGGGCTTATTGACAGCGTTGTAAAATGGCATTCCTTGTATATTACAGGGGGAAATGTCGCGGCACGTGACTCTGCCCAAGAAAACTCTGAGAGCGAGGAAGAAGAGTTGGATTCAGACTCTGACGGAGCTATGCCCACGTGTGCGAAGAGACTGAGAGCCCGGCCGAATTGCTTTTCGTGGAAGTATACCGATATGTCACTTCCTGAGTCTGCTCGGGAATTCACCAGCAGCTGTTACCTTCCAGCATTAGTGCTTGACCTCGGAACGCCGTACAGTTTCTTCCGCTACATCTTTACTCCCGAGCTGCTTCACAGAATACCTGAACTGCCAAATACCTGCCTTTATTCCACGCAATCGCGGCTTCAGAAACCTATCTCCATTACAGACTCTGATATGGACACGTTCGTGGGATCACTGCTATGGATGTCTCCGATTCGCCTCCCAATTACAAGAATGTACTGGGGTTCCAAGTTTTATATCCCTCAAGTGACAAGACTTATGTCAATGAATCGCTGGCAAGAAATGAAGTCATCGATTCATTTTGCTGACAACGCCGGTGCCATACCAATTGCAGTGGTCATGCCAGACAGTGTAAAATCAAGCCATTGCTTGAAAGCATCAAGGAACGCTCCCTTGTTCGTGTCATTTGAGGAAAATCTTTCTGTTGATGAACAAGTCTGCGCCTTCAAAGCAAGATCTGTCCTCAAACAGTCATCATCATCAGCCCACTTTATGTCCACTGCAGGATGAAGGCCTCTCCCTGCGATCTCCAATTACCCCTGTGTTACGCTAGCTGATTCCAACTTGCGCCTGCAAATGTCCTAACTTCATCACCCCACCTGGTTTTCTGCCGTCCTCGACTGCACTTCTCTTCTCTTGGCGCCCATTCTGTAACTCTAATGGTCCACCAGTCATCCATTCTACACATTACATTGCCTGCTCATCTCCATTTTTCCCTGTTAATGTCAACTATAATACTGGCTATCCCCGTTTGCTCTCTGGTCCACACTGCTATTTTCCTGTCTCTCAACGTTAGGCGTAACATTTTATCGCTCTTCATGAGGTCCTGAACTAGTTCTGGAGTTTCTTCGTTAACCTGCAAGTTTCTGCCCCATATATTAGCACCGGTAGAATGCAATGATTGTGCACTTTTCTTTTCAACGACAGTGGTAAGCTCCCAGTCAGGATTTGGTAATGCCTGCCGTATGCACTCCAACCCAATTTTATTCTTCTGTAAATTTCCCTCTTGCGTCAGTAATTGACCTAGATAAACGTACTCCTTTACAGATTCTAGAGGTTGACTGGTGATCCTGAATTTTCGTTCCCTTGACAGGCGATAACACATTATCTTACGTTCTGCATATTAATCTTCGACCACACTCTTACACTTTTTCGGTTAAGGTACTCAATCATTTGGTGTAATTCGTCCCCATTGTTGCTGAATAGGGCAATGTCATCTGCAAACCGAAGGTTTATGAGATATTCGCTCACTCCTAATACTCACTCCTAAACCTGAAACAGTACAACCCCCAAAAGCCGCATCGATGAGGGTACAAGATGTTTGTTCATTCAGGAATTAGCGGCTTTCCGTATAACTTTGAAATTAACAGTGGCCGGAAGAACGTCGTCACATATGGCATGCTTGGCTGTGGAGCAAGTGCAAACGTTGTGCTCCGGCTTACCAGCCCTGTCACTTGTAGTATACGCCACGAAGTATATTTGATAATTATTTCAATAGTCCTAAGCTGCAAATAACCCTAGCAAAGACTGGAATTCTCTCGCTAGGAACTCTCGCTCGGTTGCCCATTAAAAAGCGAAAAGGAATTAAAACTGTAAGGAAGAGGAGCTCATCGTGAAGTTTGTTGCACATATGAGAGTACAGAATCATCTTGTGTACGACGGCATGACAACCGGATGATAACACTTTTGTGCAGCTTTGTAGGCCGATCGCCCATGCATAAAGCTAGGCGTTGCTTTTCAAGTTCGAAAGCATTCTACGAAGTGTACTGACCAAAGATTGTGCAGATTTATAACACGCATGTTCAAGGCGTCGACCTTCTCGACTCTCTCCTTGGTCTTTACAGCATCTCCGTCCGGTCGAAGAAGTGATATTTCCGTGTTTTTACAAAGCTGCTGGACTTGTCAGTTGTGGCTGCGTGGCTTTTGCACAGGAGGGTGCAAGCGCAGCTTGGCAAGAGTGAACGCCTGCCTTACTCTTGCTCATTTCACGGCAGAGATCACCGAGTGCCTTACTTCCTGCGACAAGTGTGTAGCAGCGAATGGACCAGGAAGGCCGCCTTTGCATTCCTTAGACGTGCAACTACAGGAAAATAAAGTTTGCGGACCAATGGCAGCTGTGCCACCGAAAGATGTTCGAAGACCAAGTGGGACGGCTGACCCGAATTTGACGACAAAAGGAAGCGCTGCAAGCGTCAACTATGCGCAAAGAAATCTTCTGTGCGCTGCAGCAAATGCAAAGTCCGCCTCTGCTTGAATTCAAGGAGCAGTTGTTTTGTTATGTTTCACGAGGCAAGATAGCGACTGCTCGTGTTTCCATTTGTAGTTCACCTAATGAGAAAAAGCTTTCTGCAGATTTGCAGAATGTGCCATATTTGGCACATACCGATATCTTCATCGCTATGTTTCCAATAAATGTATTTTTTTCAGAATGCTTTGTTTTGATGAAAAATCAATTACACAGCAAAATAGATTTTTTTTCAACATGGCATAATATTCGTGTGATAGAGAGTTTTAACTCAGGATTTATTTCATCCTGTACGTAAGCAGCACCTCGCGGCATCTCCCTATAAGTATACTTCCGGAAAGTACAGGCAACTTCTAAAATAAAACAGCAGCTCGCTGAATCCACCCATACCAGCGCTGGCTACATATATGGTTGCATTATTACTTGTTTAGTGGATCCTTCTTGGAAAATAGCAATAAAAGGCGCTAATGCATGTTTAGTTGTAATTGGCCAGTACCACTTCGAAAACAAAAATCCTTTCGCTGGTATTAAGGTAACACTCTTGCTGTCGTGAAGGCGCGCTGTGCGCACAAGCTGTTTTTCGCATCGCGAGTTAGGCATTCGCGTACGTTTTCTTTGTTCCAGTTTCTCGCAGAATAAGTGGCTGCCACTCTCCGGGAACTCGTTTCTCCATCAAACGCCAGATGCGTATGCGAATGCCGCGTTGGCGCTCGTTGAGCTTCGCTCTTGGAACAGTTGGTTTCCAGGACCTCCTAGCTTTAGCTAAGCTTGCGCATTCTCTAGCGCTAGCAACGAAAACAATAAAAGGATATGCGACCGGGGTCGTTGAGCTCCGTCGAAAAGAGCTGCCCATTTCTGATGGCATAGACATGGAACAAAAAAAATAAGGCACGAAACAGCACTTCTTTTGGCGTTGAGGTACAATACCCCTGAATTCATTACGTACAATATTACATACGCGCGGGTGCGAAAAGAAAACGATATAAAGATGACATTTCAATTACATATCTAATTATTTGCAACCAGAGTGGGAAAACAATGGGAGGCTCCCTTCCCATTTGAAATATTACTTCTCTACACGACAAATTAATCAACGACGCACATTTGCATTGCTCTATGGTTCTAAGCGCGGAGCACTTTGGGGGCCCGGGATGTCGTCCCTCGTCGGTGGGTGCCACGCACAACACAAGGTCTACGTAATACATAAAATTCCCATGAAATTACCCTAAAAATGGATAAAATAAACCAAATAAGTATAAAATAATATAAAATATGGAGAACATCAAGAATTAACCCATTCATTAACCAAAATTATTGAAAACTTAATCGAAATTACGCCAAGCTGATACAAATGGAAATATTGCGCTAGGCTGCGCTGAAAGAGAGCCGTTTTCGGCGTCCGGGATGCCCTTTCTCTCCATGAACACTGAGCAGCAAGCACGCTTAGAGCGACAGCGGACGCTCGCCCATGAAAGACAGCGCCGACGCAGGGCTCATCAAGCGGTGCGCGCCCGAGAAGCTGAAGTTGCCCGCCAGCGCAGGCAGGCTAATCAGCGTGAAAACAATATCTAATCACAAGGTAAGCACATGATAAAACAAGATAGACACAAGGGAAACACCGGCAAATCACTGCTCCGCACTACCCCAGCTTTCACGTTTAGTGGAACTGCATTACCGCCAAGTTCACCATTTTTATATATATTTCAGCAGACCTAGAAAGATTCAGGCCGCGCAACATTTTGAATTGAAGTCAGTGAAGTACTTTTAGGAAAGTGCAGGGCAGCTATGCGTTTCATTTTCAGCCGGCAGTTTACAGCGTATACTCCCATCTGGCAATATGAGAACATCGGCCTCTTCGGCCATTATACCTGGCATTCTTTTTTTTCCACCTTAACAGAATTATTTGTACTTGCATGCGGCAGATATCGCAACATTGCTTCTACAAATTGGTTACGGGAAGAGACGCCAATGCATCAAAAATAGAAAGACATCACCGAGCAATCTAAAGAAGTAAAGATGTTTGCGTCTCGAGGAGGAGCCTACACCTCCTTACATACATTTCATTAAAAAATAAACAATTAATAAGTAAGATTTTAATTAATTTGTTGCGGCAACTATTGTACATCATGAATTTATGTTGCATATATGCACGTTACGCGCACATATCAAATACAATAAGTGTGGATGGCTGGGTAGGTGGATACTGCGAAAGTGCTTGATTATAAACGTATTGTGGGGTTAGGGAGTAATGTGGTATTGTGCAGGCTTATTTGTCGCGTGCACAATGCCAACGGTTGGTGCATAGCGAGTTAAGGTCTCGTCGATGACTGTTGGTGAGGTCTTAACAAAATAAGTAATAATATCATCGAGGGAATATGGGGCTACTGTGACTTGTGCCCTTTTGTAAACTTCAGGAAAAAAAGCGCCTTACTCTTCATGGCAATAATTGAAAGGTTTTCCATACTTCACAGTAGTTTAGAGGCTATGGTGGTGCGCTGATAAGCACGAGGTCGCGGGATCGAATCCCGGCCATGGCCGCCACATTTCGATGGAAGCGAAATGGAAAAACACCCGTGGCCCGTGCATTAGGGTCACATTAAGGATCCCCTAGTGGTCGAAATTAATACGAAGTCTCTACTACGGCGTGCCTCATAATCAAATCATGGTTTTGGCACGTAAAGCACCAGATTTCAATTCAGTGCAAAGGGATTCCAAAAATGAAACCGCAAATAGCATGAAGGAATGGAGAAGTGCAGCAAAATGCCCTCCCCCCCCCCCTCCTCACAGTGGACATCAAACCAATCTTTTCTGGAGAATACCAAAACGACGTGTACCTAGTTCTATAGCGGGTGATCATTTTAAAGTTTTTGGCAGCATCGTTAAACATCAGCCGCGGCAGATAGCTTAATTCTAGTTGGATTAGTCCCTCAGAAGCCCGCTTCTTGCCGACTAGCAATGGGCCGTCCAGCCAGGCCACGAAGCGGCCGCCAGGTATTCCCTGTCGGTCCCTACGTGGGAGACGCCCGCTATGCGCTAAGCGCCTCCTGCAGGACCTAAATAAAGTTTTTCCAGTCCAGTTAAATCTGGAATTTCTAATGAGGCCGACATTCCTTGCACGAGATATAGAAAAGCGTAATAAACTAATCAAAAAAATTTCGCCAATTCACTTCTAAATTATTTACTTGTTTTTTTATTTGGAAAGTTCGCCCTACGGCATAAACTATTAAATATAGAAAAATAGGCTGGTTTCGGCGATGAACATCAATAGTGCTCGATCGTTGTTTCCATAGAGCCAAGAATCATAGTCCGGTGGTCGCGTGGGATGAAGGCCCACACTTTGGAGGTAGCCTTCACCCCACGCGACCACCTTACAACGTATTCCAATTGACGAATTGAAGCCGGCGAATTTTCAGGGCGTATCAACTTTGAATGAATTTCCAGGATGACACCAGCTTCGAGATATTAATTACTAAATTGTGGCACGAAATACATTGGCATTCCCCTTACTTTCGTGCGCCAATGATTAAAAAGCGTTTTGTTTCAAAAATAACTGTAACAGTCCACACATTTCATTTCATTTCATTTCAGGTGGATGCGTCTTGCAAGCTCACAGACTACAATGCGTAAATTGGAATATATGCCATTAAGTAATTAAAGGGTAATTAGTGTTTTTTAGTTATCTTAAAATATGTTTTGATTTCTCATGCAAGTAATGTCCACCTCCTTGAATATTTCAGCTCAAAGATTGGAATTATGTACTCCGCCAGGGGCGATTTTTAAAGATTTCTGTAAAATTTTGAAATTTTTACCCCGTATACGCCCAGGCCGAATTGATTACCTACACTATTTTCCGCTCACAGTACATGCTTTTTGGAATATTGACATTGAGCTATTTATCAAAAACGTATTGTTCGTACTTATTTTTGAGTTTTAAATATGCATAGAAGAAATTATCCAGTAATTCTTTTCACTGTGCCTCGTCTGCTCTCTTGGGATAGCTAAATTATTTTTTATGAGGAAACAAACCTACCTTACAAAATATACCCCTTTGGCCTGGAATGTTGCATTGCTCACAAAAATCGAACATTCTACTGCGATATTTTTGTACTGATTTTAGCAAGGTTGTGCAGGTGCCAGCTGGTTTTGGATTTTCCTTACTCATATATATTCAAAAGTTATTGTGATGGGCAACGAGTTGTCTTATTTATGACTTACGACGTTAGGAAGAAATATTGTTTTCGCGGACGTTCCACGTTACAAAATGCGTGCTGCTTAATTAATTTCTTAACATTTGAAACTCAAAGTAACGCCACATGGAATGTCAACTTGTGCATTTTTTCCTAGTGTAAATAAAAAAAAAGTTGGTCAAGGTTTCAGCATGACTTGCAGTAGTTTAGGGCACGGAAAAAATCTCCGGTTGCTAATACACCAGCACAGACCATAAAACAGGGGCATAGAGGGTGGGTACATACGCAAGCACCGAATGAAGGGTAAAAATCAGATAAAATAAAAACCGCAGTAAAGAACACAATTTCAGCAAACAAAAACATACGAGGTGCAGCCCGCATATTCTAAATGTTCTACCTGAGCAATAATATTTCCTGATATATTGTTAACTAGGCCAACGCTAAGGCAACTTATATCATCGGACACTTTGCACATGCTTTCGTTACGGCAAGAAGTAGCTATAGCTGCATATTCACACTTCTCAGATATCAGTGCGCTCGAGCTTGCACCTTCTTGCGTGAAGATCGTCGTAATTTTGAAGATCTCATTTTGTTTGAATGCGGACGGTCGACGGGTCTGGTATGAGAACGACCAACCTGCACATCTGAACGGAAATATTCCCGCCACCTCATTATAGAGCAAAGCTATTAAGCTGGCTGATTAATAGACGCTGCTTCTGCTGTCACCGTAACTAATCAAGTAACACGGATTGTGCAAGACATCATAAGTTTCTGAGGAGAGCAAATGAGATACCTGTCTTCCAAGCACCTCTTGAAGCTTTCAGCGTAAACGTTAAATGTTGCCTAAAGAAAAACATCATATGCAACCGCGGCTACAAAATATTGGCCTTAACTTCAAGTTGTCGCCCCACGTAAAATCCAAAGCAACTTAAAATACGCGTCCTAGCAGTTAACTCCCAAGTGGCACGCTGAAAAAGAAATGGCTAGCGACCCGAGTGTTTGACTTAGATGTCTCTTATACCCGTGCCACACGGGCAAAGTAAAGTGCACTTTCAGCGAGTGCACTTCGCGGCTGGTGTCATGCGCAGGCTGCCACACGGGAACGCTTAGTGACACTCGCTGCAGAGAGCACTCGGCAGCGAATGTGTTCGGCGAACTCACTTCTCTGCGTCGAAGTCTGTAGCCACGGTAGCAATGAGTAAAAGTATTATTGAAAGAACAGTCAGGAGTAATTTTTAATACCGTTGTTTTAAATTGCTAACGTTACGAGGTAATAAAATGTGCCGCACCGCAAAAAAAAAAAAAAAAAACAATAACAGCAAAAAAACTGCCCTCGCTGTCGGGCTGTTCACGGCCACGCCGGGTAATGGCTGCGCAGTTGTTTGGCGGATCGAGTCGTTTTGAGTGTTGCTGGTCGAGTTGCCGTCATTGCGAGCACTTGTAAATGTGGATTGCAAGTGTTGTTTCCAACAATAATAAACTTTTTTCGTGCACACATTTTATATTAACAAATATATGCTTTACCGTCTGACTCCCGATTGCTATGGCCATCAATTTGAAAGCACGCTTTCCTTTCTCGTGTAGCAGCGCACCGCCAAAGTGACACTCAGCGCGCTGAAGTGCACTCGCTCAAAGTGCACTTTGCTTTGCTCGTGAGGCACGGGTATTAGTGGCACTCACACCGCGACGTTCATTCTAATTAATTTTAATTATTCCAGACACTTTAGTAACTCAACTTTTAACTAAAATTATGCTCTGATGTCATATCTATAATTAATCCCATGAATATTGTACTGTACTATTTTTTTCTATTTCTTTCTGATTTATTTTGAATTTGATCCCCGGTCGTCTCAGTGATTTATAATTAGTTCTGATTATTCCAGGCACTTCCATAACTCAACTCCTAAATAAACTTTTACTCTGATATCATGTATATAATTAAACACATGACTTTTGTACTGTACTATTGTTTTCCTTTTTTTTCTGATTTATTTTGAATTTCGTCCCCGGTGGTATGAGGAAGTGAACCGCAAGTGCGGCGCAAGAAACAAGAGTGTCCCTCGATGCTCGTGCCACTAAAACAAAACAAAAACAAGAAAGAAAGGTGCACACACCTCGTGAACTATTTTCCTTATGCGGGGTGATAATTTTTAAGTTTTCTGGAATTTTTAAAAGTCGTCCGTTGCAGATAATGTAATTCTATTTCCCGAGCTCGATTATACAGAGAGGAAGACATTGTTAACACGGGAAATGGAAATACATATTAAACTCAATAAACAATCGCTAGTTAACTTCCTAATTAATTATTTTACGGCACACACTACAATTTACAAATTGTAGCCAGGGAGTTTGCAAGGGCTATCCAGTTGGAATGAATTTCCAAATGACAACAGTTTGGAGATTTACGCGATCAAACTCACCATAGAAATGGGCTGTTCTTCCATTTACTTTCTTAACAAAACGCTCTTCTATGTACTGAAGTTACTGTAATGCCCATGTATTTCTTCCCACATTTTGGTAACTAATATCTCGGAACTGGTGTTCTCCAGAAGATTTATTTCAAGGTGAAACTCACTGCCTACGATTCGTAAATTGCAATATGTGCCACAAGGTAACTAATTAAGAAGCTAATTAGTAATTTTAGGTAGTTTACTATGTGGTTCGATTTCTTGCGCTAGTCATGTCCAGCTCTGCGCATGATCCTGCTGACGGAAAAGAATTATGCTATCTGCTATATGCGATTTTTTTTTAATTTAGAAGAACTAAACATGATTGTCCCGTATTTCTGAGGTCTCTTTATTCAGTGGCCGTATTGTGTAAAGAGCGTTTTTAAGTTCTTTATCTGCTTGCCCTTTGTCATTGGCTGGCCTGACGGCGAGCTTTCGTTCGCCGAGCCATTATTCGCTCCAAAGGTTGATAATATCTCACAGTCGAAGCAATAAAAAGAAAAAAAAGTAGGCAGATCCCACGCCCTGTGGGAATCGATGTTATGCGAAGCAGTGTACGGGGGATCCTACCAAGTTAACGAATCGACCGTGAGAACACCAAGACGTAGGCGGCTTTTTCATGACCTACATGTCATGCATGTTCATGATATTCACGTCATGATTCCTCAGGACTCCCTTTAGCGACGCCTAGGAAGCCATGCTCATGACTATGACTTCAACCATTGACCTTTAGCCTTTTGCTTCGCTTAGCAGCACATCCGAACTCATTCCATTGGTTTTTGAGTGTTAATCTTTTTTTGAGGAATCATTGTCATTTTTGCTGAGTAATGGTCATGACTATGGCTTCTACCACCATCCTTTAGTGCTTCCTTCACTCAGTACCCACGTCAGAACCTATTTTAGTGGTTTCAGAGTGTTCGCCCCTTTTTTGGGGTGTCATTGTCATTTTTGTTAGGTCATGCCCATGACTATGACTTCTAACACCATCATTTAGTGTTTTCTTCACTTAGTAGCCATGTGAGAGCTCATTTCAGTGGTTTGTGAGTGTTAATCCTTTGTTACTGAGTCATGATCATTTTTTATGAGTAATACTCATGACTATAACTTCTAGCATCATCCTTTAGTATTTTCTTCACTTAGTACCCACGTGAGAACCCATTTCAGTGGTGTCTCAGTGTTAATCTTTTTTGGCTGAGTCATTGTCATTTTTGCTGAGTCATGCTCATGACTGATTTCTAGCATCATTCTTTAGTGTTTCCTTCACATAGTACCCACGTCAGAACCCATTTCAGTAGTTTCTGGGTGTTAATCTGTTTTTGCTGAGTCACTGTCATTTTTGCTGGGTCATGCTCATGACCATAACATCTACTACCATCCTATAGTGTTTCCTTCAGTTAGTACCCACTGCAGAACCAATTTCAGTGGTTTCTGAGCGTTCATCTTTTTTTCGCTGAATAATTGTCATTTTTGATGAGTAATGCTCATGACTATGACTTCTAGCATCATCCTTTAGTGTTCCCTTCCCTCAGTACCCATGTCAGAACCCATTTCAGTGGTTTCTGTGTGTTAATCCTTTTAGTTGAGTCATTGCCATTTCTGCGGAGTGCGTACATGTGTGTGACATACATGCATTGTGTGCATGGGCACCAGCGCAAAGCTTGCATCTGATGCGGTTGTTGCTGTGGTTCATAAGTTACCATGACGCTGACATCTGAAACTTTGCATTGCCAATCCCGTGTATTGCATCACGTAGTAGATATACAAGCGACAGAGATATTCACTTCGATGCAAGGTAGCGTCTGGAGAATTCAAGAATTAACGAGCGCCGATTAGACAGCGCTACTTCACCGTCGTACCATTGGACGTGGGAGATGTGTCTTCTCAGCGAAATGACAACTTAGGCTCGTAGGTACTGCTGCAACGCTTCATTCTAGCGCTCGACAGGAAGGTCCTAGGTTCTTCCGTACGGTGCATAGTCTGAGTAGGTAGATAGATAGATAAACTTTATTAGAAAGATAGAGTTTTGTCTATTAGCCTATTGACTAGTCTTAAGATAGAGTTTTGTCTATTAGATAGAGTTATGTCTATTAATGGTCGGGGCCCCTAGTACAGGGCTTCACTGGCTCTTGCCATCTTCTCTGCTCTCTCGATCAGCTTGAGCTGGTCGTCGAGGGCCTAGCTGGACTGCAGTGGCTGCCATTGCTCCCTCGTGGTGTTGGTGTCGTGGTGTTCTCTGTTGTGTAGCGTGCACTCCCACGTAATCTGGTATAGGCTTGGTGTGGCCCCGCACCACGGGCGGATCGCATGCACCCCACAGCCCATGCAGGCTGTGGGGTGCATGCGATGTAATATGTGTAGGGTTGTGTAAGTGCCTGTCTGGAGCCTACGCCAGGCAGCGGCATCCTCCGTCTTTAGTTTGTGATGGGGTGAGGGATATCGCAAGCGACTCCTTCTGTGGTAGTTCAGGATTGCTGAATACTCGGGGTCAACTGGGTCAGGGTCATCTGCAGTCGGCGTAGTGAGTGCTCGGATAGGTACAAATTCTCGAGCTGCTCTGTCGGCACAAAGGTTACCCGTGATGGCAGCGTGACCCGGTATCCAAATGATGGTTAGGGTGGTGTTGTCGTCAGTGTCCTCCTTGGGTATTTGCGCTAGGACTTGTGCCGCAGGTCTTGCGATTCTTCCCTGTAGGAAGTTGCCGCAGGCCTGCTGGGAATCCGTGAGGATCGTCAATGGTTTGTTCGCGTGTTGACCTTCGCGGATGGCTAACGCGATGGCCAGCTGTTCGGCTTCCGTGATCGTGCAGGGGCGGGTCGATGCACTGGAGGTGACGTGGCCTCGGCAGTCGCAGACCACTGCCACTGCGCCCTTATTCTTCATTCCGTACATAGCGGCGTCCGTACAACGAGCCGTGGTATGGAACCTGAATGTTTTCTTTATGTACTGGGCCCTCACTTTCCTCCTTCCGGAGTGTAGGTTAGGGTCCATGTTGCGTGGTATCGGGGCAATGTGATACCCGTCCTGAACGTGACGAGGTATCGTGCTGGTTTCTTGGGTTCGTAGTCAATAAATAAATCAATCATCAATCAATTTATTTGGCATTCATTACAGCATCTGCACATAACGAATGCGAGGACAAAAACAAAAAGCTGCTAAGTAGCAGCTTGACGTGGTTCTTGCCCCTATCCTTGGCAGCCAAAAACAGAGACATATAAATACACTGCATAATTACACAAGTTTTAGTTCGCATGTGTACCAATTTGGCATAACTAAAGTGTTGTGGCTTTGAAGCCCAATGTTTGTAGGACCTGCCTGCCCGTGCGAATCCGCGCAAGTCTCTGTTGTTGTGGGACGTGAAGGGCTTCTGTGAGTTCGCTGAGGGTGTTGTGTAATCCCAGCGCCAATAATTTCTCAGTCGATGTTCTCATCGGCCGGCGGAGGGTGGTCTTGAAAGCCATCCTCAAGAGCATGTCGGTTTGTTTCGGCTCGGATTGTGTGGGATGGTAGTAGGACACGCTGTATGTGATTCTGGATGTCCCCTTTCCTTCATGCCTTTATTTTTGGGTGTTACACGGGATATCATGGGTGATATCGCCTTGGCACTGCCTTGAGGAGCGTAAGGGGGTGGGTAGCACGCTGGTTAGACTGCATCCACATGCCCCGCACCCTGCGCAATGACTTCTCTGGTATAAGGCCCCCGTTGAGGTGCAGCTTGAGTTTTAGTGTTGGGTTTGTGGGGACCGTATGGTTACCCTGGCCTCTTCAGACTCGTATTAGTTCGGATTTCTCGGGCGAGCATTGTAATACCCGTTGGCTGACGTATTCTTGGAGGAGGTCAGCTGCAGTTTGCAGCCGTTCTTGTTTTTCAATAAGGGACCCTGTTGTGGTCCAGAGTGCTATGTCGTCTACGTAGAAGGCGTGGCGGAGGCCTTCTACGTCCTGCAGTTTTCTTGCGAGGCCGATCATGGCGACATTGAAGAACGTGGGTGAGATGACTGCTCCTTGTGGTGTGCCCTTGTTGGGAGGGTGGTATACTCCTGTCTGGATCTCCCCAATGTTCAGCTCTGCCATGCGGTGGCTTAGGAAGCTCTGAACGTACTTGTACGTTCGCTCGCCGCATTTGGTGTTGGCGAGCCCTTCTAGCATTCCTTGGTGGCTAACTTTGTCGAAAGCTCCTTTGATGTCGATTGCTAGGAGGGCATGTTCGCCGCTGCGGGGAACGTCGCCGAGGACATCTTCCTTGATTTGGAGTAAAACGTCTTGTGTGGATAAGATTGCGCGGAAACCAAACATGGTGTCTGGCAGGTGCTTGTTGTCTTCTAAGTGTCTCTGTAGTCTCTTGTGTATAATTTTCGCGTACACGTTGCCGAGGCAGGACGTGAGCGAGATGGGTCTGAGGTTTTAAATTGCCAATTTCTTGCCCGGTTTGGGGATCATGATTATGCGTGCGTGTTTCCACATCGCCGGCACCGTACCTTGTTCCCAGCGTTGGTTGAGAAAGGCCGTGAGCGTGGAGATGGCCTTGTCGCTAAGGTTTCTAATCATGGTGTTCGTGATGCGGTCCGTGGCCGCCTCTGTGTTACGGGTGGTGCCTGCGATGGCCGCTCTCACCTCGTTTTCTATGATAGGCTCGTCCAAAGGTGGGTTGGGTTGTCCCATGTATGGTGTTGTATGTGGTTGCATGGGAGCTGGATCTCCATAGCACTTGGTCTTGATGGTGTCGATGAGGTCTTGTTGGCTGCCTAGGTAGGTGTGTAGTAACCGCTCCAGGGCCTTGTGCCCCTCTCCTTTGGTTTTGGTTGGTCCAAGATGGCTTTGAGTATGTGCCACATCTTGGCGGTACCCAGGGTGCCACCGAAGGAGTCACAGAATCTATACCGATTCGCCGAGGCGAGTTGCATGGCATATTCTTCTGCTTCTCCCTATGCTAAATTTGCTTTCTTCCTTTTTTTCCTTTTAATTGGGTTAAGCCTGTTATATTTATGGTGCAGGCAGGGGTAAATATTTTATTTTCTTTTTCTAAACCCCACAATAACAAATGTCCTCCTTCCTTGGCCGTGGTTTCTTTGGTAGTAGAACACATTTTTTCTCTCTTTTTTTTCTCTCAGAATTTATTCCTTGACACATCATGTCCTATTCTCTTTATTTAAATTTGGCAGCCTTTCGTTTCTTTCCGTAATTTTTTACTTGCCCAACACCATTTCCCTTTATTTGTGCTATGCGTGTCTTCCGTTTCCTGTTGTACTTCTGTGTTTTCGAGCGGCGAATGGGGCCTCGTTTGGCGTCCCACAGGTGTAGAAAAGCGGGGATCCACCTCTGGGGTATCTTTCGTTTGAGAAATTTCCTTTGTGTGGTGTTGCTTCTGTCGACGGAGGTTGTCGAACCAGTCTTCCAGGTTCGTGATTGTGTCTGTGTCCTGTTCTTGGGCTGCCCTGATTTTTCGCCAGTCAGTGATTTTGGATGCGCCGATCTGGCTGCGTAGGTGTCCGGTCTGAAGCGTTTAGTATGTAGTGATCGCTTCCTAAGTTTTCGAGTGTGTTGAGCCATTCGGCTCGCGTGATTAGAGTGATGAAGGGGAGGTCGGGAGTGCTGTCGCGTGTTACACTGTTCCCTTCCCTCGTCGGAGTGTTCGGGTCTGTGATCAGTGCGAGGTGACTTTGTTCCATTAGTGTTTCTAGCTGGAGACTCTTCCAGTCCTACCTCTGATACCCCCATAGCGTATTCTGAGCGTTTAAATCTCCCATGATTACCAGAGGGCTGTCTTTGGCTGAGGCGGAGAGTGTCTCTGAAGAGTTTTCCAATGTTTGCCCGCCTTTGGCTGGGGGAGCAGTAGACGTTTAGAACGAAGGCACTCTTTCTCTCGTTGCCTTTGTAGACGAATTCGAGGAGTACATGTAGTACGTCCAAGTCGTGTATGGGTTTGTGTTGTATGATTGTGATGTTTTTGTCTATGAGTGTGGCTACCTTCCATTTGTCGTATTGACTTGCGTGGTATTCCTCGTAGCCATGTAGTGTTGGCCGGGTACCGGGCTCTTGTAGGGCTATGACCCCTGGTGGATCTGAGGATTGAGCGATCAATTGTGTCAGTAGCCCTTTTTTTCTTCGGTACCCACGGCAGTTCCATTGCCAAATTTCTAAGTTTTCTTTGACTTGCGTGTGTGGTCTAGGCTAGAGCACTACACGGGCTCAGGCTTACCCGAAAGCCCGGGCCCGGCCCGGCCCTCGGGCCGGGCTGGGCAAAACATTTTTTTCACGGGCTCGGGCACCCCGTGTGCTTTTTGACCCGGGCCCGGGCCGGGCTCGGGCTTCCTGGTGGTGTGCATGTAACGTGCAGTGAGTTATTCTCGGGCGTCTCAACTCTGAAAAACATGTATTTTTCGGTCTCGGGCCGGGTTCGGGCCAGTTTCGAGCCGGGCTCGGGCCTAAGGTAAAGGGGTGGCGGGCCGGGCCGGGCCGGGCGGGTAACGTAGATTATTTCCGGGCCCAGGCCGGGCCCGGGTCTCGCCATAAAAGTTTTGATCGGGCTCGGGCGGGCCGCCCAACGTAAAAACGGGCCCGGGCCGGGCTCGGGCTCAAAAAATCGGCTCGTGCAGTGCTCTAGTCTAAGCATTGTTGGGGGTTGTGGTCGGTGATGTTATGATCGGTGATGGGTTTTTTGGTCGGTGATGTCCTGCAGCAGGTGTGACTTTGCAGAGGTTCTATCGTAGTGTTTTTCGCAGTTTTATGGAGTGAAGCTGGCCCTTAAGCTTGTTGTCTACAGCGGCTTCCATCTGTTTGATTGCTGCCTTTTTGCATTGTAGTACAGTCTGTGTTATTTATTCCAACTGGGTGCGTGTGGCATCCATGAAGGCTTGCATCTGGGTTTGGATGGCATCGACATTGGTTTGTAGGTCAATGATGGCCTGGTGCGGTGCCATCTCGTGGGTTTTGTGTGAGTTGTATCACTTGTTGTTTGAGTAGTCTGTTTTCTTGTGTGAGTGTTTGTATCTGTGCCCGCATGCTCGCGAGTTCCTGTTCGAAGTTCGTGGTCGGTGGCGTCTGTGTTTTTTTTTGTACGAGGGGGAGGCTAGTGCTGCCCAGCTTACCTCTTCTTCTTTGGTGTTGGTCCCCTTGGGTGAGGCTTCCTTGGTCGTCCGTTCGTGTTGCTGGGACCCCTTGTCTTTAGGCGCCGCTATGATGGGTGCACCCTGCTGCTGTTGCTTGGGCGCCGACTGAGATCGCCGTCTTGGCGACCAGAAGTGAGGTCGGGGCCGCGAGCAGGAGCGGGGCCTGGACGTCGGGCTGGATCCAGACCAGGATCTGCAGGTCATCAACGACTCCGAGTAGTCGGGGTCGGAGTCCTCCCACTCGGAGCTGAACCACCGCGGGCGGGGCTGTCGTTGGGTTTTGGGGGCGGTGGTGAAGGCTGGTTTCCCTCTGTGGGGAATGCGCTTCAGTCTTTTGCAGCCGTGAGATGGACTCCTCCGCACAGGGCGCACTTCGGAAAACAAATGTGTCCGGCCTCTGGGTTAGGGTGGTCTCAGGTATTGCACGCACGAGTCGTTGGGCTGGGGCCGACATCTGGTCGACGTCCGCTGGTTCTGCAGATGTGGCAGAACTGCCTTGTCAGCTGGTAGTCTCGGCAAGGCATCTCCCCTCCGTAGAAGTACACAAATATAGGCACCTGGGGTCCCTCAAAGTGGAACAGGGCTGTCTGAGATTGTTTAAGCATACGGGCCCGCATGATGCGGTCTCGATGTGTGCTGACTCGAAGATTCGCCATAAGCTCTTCTTCGCTGGTGCCTACGTCGATGCCGTGTACCACACCTTTAAGCAGGTCCTCGGGTGTTGATAGGTACACATTCAGAGGGCGTGATCGTCCGTGGAACGTGAGGCTCATAATTTTCATGAGGGTAACCATAGGGAAACCGCTCTTCAATAGCCACTCTTAATTAAGAGATTGCGAGTAGGCGATTAGCAGCGGGACTGATAGGAAATACAGGGACGTTAACCATACGCGAGTTTTCGGTTTGCTACCATGCACTGGGGTGAGGAAAATAGTGGTTGGATAGGGGGCAAAAGAGAGAGAGAGAGAGCAATATGTGGATCCCACTCACTGTGGGAATCGATATAGGCGAAGCTTTCGTGTGCTTTGATTGACGACGATTAGCGGTGATCTTGACAGCGAATGCTTAATTTCTTCAACGTTTAGTCCAATACGAGAGTGGTGAGTTGATCTTAAACATTA
This sequence comes from Dermacentor silvarum, assembly GCF_013339745.2. NCBI lineage: Eukaryota > Metazoa > Arthropoda > Arachnida > Ixodida > Ixodidae > Dermacentor > Dermacentor silvarum. The sequence goes on from NC_051155.1 coordinate 74,154,245, forward strand.
TCTTGCGTGTACTGCTGCTTTTTCTTTTCAGAGTACACAGAAGACACAGAGAGATGCGTTTGCTTGAGGTGTTCTTATGCGCAATTGTTCATAATATCTGAGAGGGTTGAACACCGTCACCGCCTCACATCGCGCATCGCATCGTTGTAAAATAAGTGTTAAACGCTTATTGAACTATGCTTTTCTACGTGCCAAAACCAAAATAGAATAATGGGTCACGTCGTAGGGGCGCACTCCGGAATAATTGTGACACCATGGTGTTTTTTTCATCAGCCTATATCTATGTCCACGACAGGACGAAGGCCTCTCCCTACGATCTCCAATTACAAATGTCTTGCTCTAGCTGATTCCCACTGGTGGTGGCGCGGAGTAGAGGTGGAACACCGGGCTTCTAATCCGAAGGTCGCAGGTTGGAATCCTACGGAAATATTGAGAACTCTATGCTAATGCGTAAGCATTTTTTGGCTCGACTGCTACTTCGCGTTTGCTTACTTATTTAGCTTGCTTATGCATGTCTACCCATCGCTACCAATCTTCCGCTATTACACTGTTATAACGATTACATATATTAATTTGATCAATTATGTATTTATTTTGCAGATGTATTCTATCAACTGAGCCGAAACGCCGTCACAACCGTTTGTTTTTTGTCACACCATAGCTTATTCTTTTTGTTTCCCCTTTTTTTCCACTTAGCTTTTTTGTTGCGACCTTGACGTGGCGCGGCGACGCCACCAGTTCTTTTTTTTTTGCTACCGCTGCGAATCATCTACTATTACACTATTACAACGATTAAATGCATTATTTTTATTGCTTATCTTTTTTTAGGTTCTTCACGCATCGATGGCGGCGTAACCAGCTTTACTGCGAAAGCGTTATTCGCCCCATTACGCGAAAGTCTATCGTAGTCGGCGTGACTAAAATATGGTACCAAAATGGCCGTCGGGGCAAACAGCAAAAAAACCCGTCAAACAAATCTCGGATGGACGTGAAATTTCTCAGGGAGGCTCCTGTAAACAAAGTAAACTAATAGCTTTGAAAAGAAAATTTCGTACATTTCGCTCTGGGTCTCCGTGGCGCGAGACGAGTACGCTTCTTCGACGCTACAGCGGCTCCAAGGTACTGGTTGACTAAAGGACTCTCCACATTCAGCGTTTTCCTGGCGTTTTCAGGAGTTTCGTCACTAAGCTAGGTGCCAAGCCGAAACGTCGTGCTCAAGACACACCAGAGATCTATCTCGCTGCCGCCGCCCCCACCGGAAGCGGTTCGATGAGCGCGTGGCCGCGGCCAGGCTGCTGGCCACTTTTGCAAACGACTTACGCAGGAACCAGTTCGCGTGCGCGCCGCGATGTAACCATGGGGTGCCACTATCGCCTCGGCGAAGCGGCGCCGTCTGAGAAAGCAGCCGGTCGTACTTTCGGGCGCGCTGCCGTGAATATTTTATTGCGATAGCAATTATATGGACACTTCAACCGGATTTCTGCCGTCGGCATCGCCGTCGCCTTCGCCGTCGGCGTCGCCGTGAGGTTCCGTATAGATAAAATCTTCGCCGCGCGCCGTATGCCCCAGAGGCAGCGTGCGGGGACGCGCGCTATCACAGAGAGCGAACGCACTCAATCTCCCACGCGCAAGCAAGAAAGCGGAAAGCCAGCGCCGGAGGGAGCAGGGGGGGGGGGGGGGGGGCACTTCTCTGCCAACAACCGCGCTCGTCGCTCGTCCGCACAGTCTCTTATCTCTCCCACGCGCAAGCAAGGAAGCGGGAAGCCAGCGCCGGAAAGAGCGGGGGGGGGGGGGGGGGCGCACTTCTACGCTGCCAACAACCGCGCTCGTCGTTCGTTCGACCGCACCGTCTCTTATCTCCACACGGCTCTGACCTTTATGCGCATTCGCCGCTCAGTTTCCGTTGAAGCGATAGACCGCGCGTACCTTCGCCCCCTGCTGCGGCGTATATATCCGCTCGCTGCCAGCGTTTTGACGGTCGTTGTCTGCAGTCATTCAGTGTGATCTATTCATGTTTGTTTGTGCGCGCTCACACCACGCTTCTTCAATCAGTTAGTAATAGTCGGGCCACATTTTCCAACGCACGCTACACATGCAATGCTGCCCGGGTCGGCAGTGCAGCGCTACAGGTGTGTCCCTTCGCACGCGCTGCCCACGGGAAGCGCTTCTCAGCAACACCACCGTTTCACACGCGCCTTCTCGTGGTCATCGAGTCTCTCTTCATGTCGGTCTACTTACGCCGCAGCACACCTGCTTACTTAATCAGCTCATGTTTACTACAATTCATATTGCTACCAAAGCCGCTCACCTTACTTCGTATGACATTGCTGTGTTGCTATCGCATTCATCGCTTCGCCCTTAGGGCGAAACTGTGACATTTTTTTTCTGTGTGTGTTCCGTAGAAATATAAAATAAGGCATAAAAACCATAATCAGGAACATTTCGCATAGTACACTCGAATGCCATTGTACACTGTTTCAGGTTAAATATGTCTGGTCACATTGTGCGACGCTGGGCTGGCGCTGTTTGCGTGCTTCTCATGTGGCTAGGTGACGCTCGTGCCACTGATCTGTGCAACTGGCGCCGTTGATGCAACGAAATTAGGTGGTTTCTCTCCATTGCCTTAGTTTCCTACAGTCCGACAGTAAGGCGTTCCGAGTTCTACAAATGGCATAATGCTTTCCCATTTCCACACGTAAGCAGTCTTAAGTGTCGCTACCTACTTTTTTCTAACGCTAACAATCGTCTACTACTACTCTATTATAATGATTACATATTGTTACGATGGGGTGTGTTTATTTAACAGATGAATTGATGAAAAGGGGCCGCGCCGACACCGAGCCGCTACCAAGACAAGTGCACTTCGTTCTCCTCTTCTTCAGTCCTTTTCGTAGCTTTAGCGTAACACTCTTCCCTTCTCAGACGAATCCCGCTGGGCGAGTAACTGTTACGTCCACTCGGAGTCACGTGGATGACAGCGTTTCAGGCGAGCGACGTGAACAAGCTGCGTCTTCTTAGACCGGTAGCCATTGGACACGAGACGAGCAATCGAGTAGGTCACATCACTTAGACGATCGGTGATGACGAAAGGCCCGGTGTAACGGGCCAGAAACTTCTGGCACAGGCCGCGCTTGCGAAGTGGTGTCCAAAGCCATACAATGTCCCCTTTGTCGTATGACACATTCTTATGTCGTGAATCGTAGCGGATCTTGGAGTGGTCTTGGGACGCCAACGTACGGAGCTGAGCTATATGCGGCGTGCTTCCTCAGCGCGGCAGAGAGTCTGGGCAATAGAAGAGTCCGTATGAGGAGTAAAAGGTAGAATGGTGTCAAGGAAGCTGCGGGGTGATCGAACATAAAGAAGACAGAAAGGGCTGTAGCCTGTAGTTTCATGCTTTGCGGTGTTGTAGGCGTATGTCATAAAAGGCGAGATGTCATCCCAATTCTTGTGCCTGGAATCCACGTACATCGAAAGCATGTTGGTCAAAGTTCTGTTAGTGCGCTGGACGAGACCATTTCTCTGTGGGTGATACGGGGTCGCGTGGCGAAACTGGCAAGCACAGAGACGCAACAGCTCTTCGACTACATCGGCCACGAACTGGCGACCGCCATCGCTCACAATAACACGAGGTGGTCCATGACGGAGTATAACAGAGGACAGGAGGATGCTCGAAACATCATGAGCCGTGGCCGTTGGCATCACTGCGGTTTCAGCATAACGCGTCAGATGGTCGACGCAGACTATAATCCAGCGGTTGTCGTTTGTTGAGCGCGGGAATGGGCCGAGAAGGTCCACTGCAACCATTTCGAAAGGAGATGATGGTGGCGCTACAGGGTGAAGGAGTCCGACCGGAGCAGTATTAGGGCGCTTGAATTGCTGGCACTTGTTACAACTGGCCACATACTTTTCTATATCTCGTCGCATACTGGTCCAGTAGAATCGGCCCTGAATGCGGTGGCATGTTCTGGTGAAACCCAGGTGTCCTGCGGTCGAGTCGTCGTGCATAGCACGGAGCACGTGGGTTCTCAATTTTTTAGGGACCACTAAGAGGAGACGGGCACCATCAGCCGCATAATTCTTCTTGTAGAGCAGGCCATCTTGGATGACAAAGCCATTGTGACCTGTTGGCTGAGCAGCTGAGGCGAAGAGGGCATCCAGGCTGCGGTCGTCACGCTGCTCTTGCCGGAAGGTGGCCAGGTCGGGGAAAAGAGTGTCGTCGATGGCGGCCAGAAACTCATCGAAATTGTCGGCGTCACATTCACTTGTTTGTAGAGGGAGCCTCGAAAGACAATCGGCGTCCGCATGATGTCGGACACTCTTATAGCAGACTGCAAAGTCAAATTCCTGTAAACGTAGCGCCCATCGAGCAAGGCGGCCAGACGGGTCGCGGAGACCAACCAACCAACATAGTGAATGGTGGTCAGTAACGACCGTGAAGCGGTGCCCGTAGAGATATGGCCGGAACTTCTGGACTGCAAAGACGACAGCGAGACAATCTTGCTCAGTCACGGTGTAATTTTGTTCGGCCTTGCTCAACGAACGGCTCGCGTATGCAATGGCATGCTCGGCGTCACCAAAGCGCTGCACGAGGACGGCGCCGAGGCCGATTCCACTCGCGTCGGTGTGCAATACTGTTGTGGCAGAGGGATCAAAATGACGAAGTATGGGTCCGGAAGAGAGCAGGAACTTCAGTTGACGAAACGAGGAATCGCAATCTGCTGTCCAGATGAAAGGGTTATCCTTGCGCAGCAATGAAGTCAGGGGGTAGGCAGTATCGGCAAAGTTGGGCACAAAACGTCGAAAGTACGAGCAAAGACCCAAGAAGCTCCTCAGTTCGCGCTGTGACTGCGGTTGTTTAAAGCCGCTAACTGCAGCGACCTTCTGTGGGTCTGGTCGCAACCCGTGCTTGTCCACTAGATGTCCAAGTACTAGCGCCTCTCGTTGGCCGAAGTGACATTTCTTTGAATTGAGTGTAAGTGCAGCTTGTTCAAGGCACGTCAAAACAATGTCCAGTCGATCGTTGTGCTCTGCAAAAGAGCGGCCAAAAATGACGACGTCATCAAGATAACACAAACAAATCTCCCATTTCAGGCCGCGCAGTACCGTGTCCATAAATCTTTCAAATGTTGCAGGTGCGTTGCACAAACCAAACGGCATAACGTTGAATTCAAACAAGCCGTCTGGGGTCACAAAAGCGGTTTTCTCTTTGTCAGCTGAATGCGTGGGTATCTGCCAGTAGCCTGATCGGAGGTCCACAGATGAAAAGTAGGACGCGGAATGGATGCAATCGACAACGTCATCGATGCGGGGAAGCGGATACACATCCTTTTTCGTTACAGAATTGAGACGCCGGTAGTCGACACAAAACCTCCAGGACCCATCTTTCTTTTTCACGAGGATGACCGGCGCAGCCCATGGGCTAGAGGAGTCTTGGATGATGCGCTTGGCTAGCATGTCGTTGACCTGTTCAGCGATGATCTTGCGCTCTGACGCGGACACGCGGTAAGGCTTCTGCCTTATGGGATGCGCGGAATCCGTGTCGATCCGGTGGCGAGCTCGCGTAGCTGGAACGCGTACTTTGCTAGCGTTCTGCTCGAAATCAAATGACGCATGTTTGCTAAGGACGCTGACCAGGGCTTGGACGCTTCTCTGAAGACAGTGACTTGTTTATCATTTTTAGAAAAGGCAACGAGTCTTCAGGGACAACGGGGCCAGCCCCGTGCTCTCGGGATTCGTGTGACATGTCATCAGTTAAAGCGCCTATGTGGAGGCTGGTATCCACTTCAAAAGAGGCAAGTCGCATACCCTTGGGTAGCACAACTGACTGGGAGGCTAAATTTGACACCCGCAATGCAGTTATTCCGCAGGCCACAGAGAGGACGCATCGAGGTACGAGCACACTTTTCTTCATAACCATCTAAGGCACAGGCTCAACAATTGCATCAAATGTATCGGCGTCGACACCGCAAGCAGCAACTCGAACTCTGGATAAGGAACGTGCCGGTAAGACAGCATCTTCAATGACGGCGAGAGTGCATGAACAGGAAAAGCTCGCCAGTACCGCAGTCAACAGTGGCACCGCACTGTTGTAGGAAATCGAGGCCAAGAATTACGTTGTGAGTGGATTGAGCAAGAACTGCAAATTCGGCTTGATACACGTGATCAGAGAAATAAACGTTCGCGGTGCACACTCCAATAGGTCGGAGCAACTGTCCACTCACAGCACAAAATGCATTAGCGTTATCCCAGAGAAACATCACTTTACGGCCTAGTTGGGTTTTGAAATCCAGGCTGGTAACGGAGACACTCGCTCCTTTGTCCACTAAGGCCAAAGTAGCAACATTGTCCACTAAAACACGAATCTTGTTATGACACATGGTGACGGGCGGAGGCATAGGGGCGTGTAGCTGAAGATGACTGGCGACCTCACCTCCATTGGTCGCGCCGCCTAGTTTCCCGGAGGCGGTGACGTCAGACGTCGTCGCGGAGATGGAGACCTGCGCTGGCGTGAAGGCGGAGGCGTCAAGCTCCGCACAGAAGCTGGTGAGTCGCTGCGGTAATTCGCCTGGTGGTTTGTCCTGCCATCAGAGTCAGAAGGCCAGCGTGTCCCGTCACCGTGGCGATTTCTGCGTCGATAAAAAGTGCGTGGTCGCTCATACGACGGTGGTGACGTGCGACGGCGATGTGGACAAAATCTGGCGACATGTCCGCGAATACCGCATTGGAAGCAGATGGGACGCTCACGGGACGCACTGAAATTGTCATTCGCTGGATAACTGGCACGGCCATCCCACACTTGAGGAACTGCAGGTGCTCTGGGTGAGTAACCGCCGTGGAACTGATAACTTGGATGCGCGTTCATAGTAGTATTTGACGCTCTTGAACGAGGAGCGAAGATTGTAGGCATCTGTGGAGACGGCGGTGATGGACGTCTCACCGAAGTCGCAGTGATCAAAGGGCTCTCTCGAGAGAAGCCGCCTCACGTCGGTCAAGCTCCTCGCGCACCACTTGCCGAATAACTAACGCAAGGTCGGATGAAGCTGGGACCACGTCAACACTGGCGACGTTAGTTACGTTCGCCAGGCGGCCGAACTTCGGTGTGATACGCCGAGCTCTCAAGGCTTCAAACGTGCGGCAGTGCCGAATGACGTCACTGACGGAGTCGGTACTGTCTTTTCCGATGAGGAACTGGTACACGTCCTCGGCAATCCCTTTTAGAAGATGACCAACTTTGTCCTCTTCTGTCATCTGAGGGTCCAGAGCCTTGCACAATTTCAGCACTTCCTCGATGTACGTCGTGCATGTTTCGCCGGGAACTTGCGCTCGCTGCATTAGGGTTTGTTCTGCACGCTTCTTTTTAGCTGCCGGATCTCCGAAGCACTTCTTGATTTCATCTACGTCGCTCAATTTCCCACGTCGTCATGCTTTCTTCGTGGTTTTCAAACCACACTGACGCGGTTCCCTCGAGGAAGAAGGCAACGTTGTTAAGCTGGGCGGTGGCATTCCAGCCATTGAACCTACTTGCGCGTTGGTAAAAGCTGAGCCATCCGTCCACGTCTTCCCCGGCTTTTCCGGCGAAGGTTCGTGGTTCGATGTAGGGCTGCCATTGGGAGCTAGAAGAAGGCGGTGGGTTGTCACCGTCGGAAGCCATCTCTGGTGGCAGGCCGGCAATTCGGCGACTTCGGCGAAGCTCCACGGATTGCGCTCCTGCGGGCGGTTCGTCGTCGTTGCTCGGGGACGCCGTTGTTCTACCCCGCAGCTCCACCAAAACTGTTACGATGGGGTGTGTTTATTTAACAGATGAATTGATGAAAAGGAGCCGCGCCGACACCGAGCCGCTACCAAGACAAGTGCACTTCGTTCTCCTCTTCTTCAGTCCTTTTAGTAGCTTTAGCGTAACAATATGTTAACTTCGTTATTTTCCTTTTTTTGTCATGACGCGGCGATGGAACCAGGCTCTTCTATTTCCAACGCTACCAATCACCTACATTTACACTAGTATAAAGATTCATGTGTAAACTTGACATTCATTTTGCATTCATTTTGCAGATATAAGGCGTCAAGGAACGGACATATATAGCTGGGGTACGCACCGAAGGATGCTTACACATTACTGTCGGACTGTAGGAAACTAAGAAAATGAAGAGAAACCACTTAATTTCCCTTTGATTTGAACCGGGTGTGATGTAAACTGAGGTCAAAGCAATTTTCACTGACATGAATGGACTGTGACTTACACAGACAACTGTATGTTACGCTGCGGTCCATGGTTCGAATCCCGATCAGTAGTATTTTCACAGCGAAGCTGTCTATGGCTAGGCAATGGAGTCCGCGCGGAAAGAACTCTCATCGTCAGCAATGGCTCGGGCGTCTTCGCCTCCTTCCATAGCTGGGTCGTTGGCGCCCTTCAGCGCAACTTCTCTTCTTTCGTCGTAATAGAGACGGCGCGTTTGCGCGGTATGAGCCATTGCTTAAGGGGGTATTAGCCATTTGTTGTCTTACGTGTTGGAGAGATTTTATAACAAAGTAGAGGGAGCGCGTGCTCCGACGAACGCTGACTGAGTGTGATTGCGCTCTGACAAAAACGCTTGTGGAACCCGTTTTCTGGGACCAAACATGGAAGCTACGGACACGACCTGATTCGTCAACTTCCAAGGAACCAGGAGACACAAGACTTGTGGGTGGGTGTTCACCCAATATTTACTGTGAAATCGAACTCGAACTGTTCTGACCACAACGGGCAGGCAGCTGAGGCTCGAACGCCGGCACCGGCGGCGCACGTACCGTGTGTCGCGATGTCGAGCATGCGGGGCTCGAGCGACGCTGCAAATACAACGACGACGTTGAAAACATCATCGAAGGCGCCTGAGCCCAAAACCGACTCTGAGCGTGATGTAATAGATTATCAAGAAGAAGGGGATCCCAGTGCGGGCATTTTGGTGACCGCGGGTCCTTCGACTGCATCGAATGGCAGAGAACCGAACAAAACACAAGAAGACGGAGACTGGCAGACTGTATTAACACTTCGCCAAAGGAAAGACCAAGCTAAACAGAAGAAGAAATAAACAAAGGGATCGGGTCAGGACAGCGGAGAGCTGCGAGCAGCGTATCAGACCGCAGGAACCAGTCCCTACACTAAGAAGACACCAATCTACAAGAAGCTGCCGCCGCTACCCAAAGATTTTAAAGTTATTGTCAGACCACACAAAGGACTCGCCATAAGGGATTTCACCAGCCCCCAACTAGCCGAAGCCGTTACCAAAGCGAGCGGAGGCCAGGTCAGTGGTGAAAAATTTCTCTTACGCCGAAAGCCAGGATCTAATATCTTTATAGTATCGACAACGGACCAAGAAATGGCGGAAAAGGTCCGAAAACTAACTTCGATCAGCCTTAACGGCAAGGTGCACGATATAAACGCTTACGTTGCAACCGGAGAAGGAACGCTCAAAGGTGTTATACATGGACTGCAACCAAAGACGGACCCCGTGGAGCTGAAAAACAACTTACGAATAAGAACTCAAGGAGTAGAAATCATCTACGCAAGAATGCTCGGGGAATCAAAGACAGCCGTTATTACATTTTATGGCAATATTCTTCCCAGGCAAGTGTATTATAAGGGGGGTGAGTTGACCTGCTTCCCTTACAAAAATACAATCCAAACATGTAAAATGTGTTGCCAAATAGGGCATAGGACCGACGTCTGCCCGAACCCCAGCCTTCCTGTATGCCACAGATGCGGGATACAAGAGCCCGACCTCAACCATGACTGTGCCCCAAAATGCGCATCATGTGGAGGAGACCATCTAACAGGAGCAAAAGAATGCGCTAAACGACTAAAACCAACGAAACCAATCCCAAACAAACAAAAACAAGGGCACTCAAAAACCTCGCGAAAACATAGATGGTTCGTGACGGACGACACCGAATCGGAGGACGACATGTGGCCAAGGCTACCAGGCAGAACCTCACGAACAAGATCTCCATCGCCGGAGGGACACCAATCCAGATCAAGTTCAAGATCGAGATCAAGACAAAGACCTGACATAGACTATAAGAATCAACCCAAATCAAGATCCAACTCAAAGTCAAGATCCAACTCCAAATCAAGACCAAGCATCAGTGCATCCGAACAAACTCTTTTCCCTTACCCAAACCACATTCCCAGGATCCAGAAGGCCGGTGCCGCTGGGAGACACACGCCCGGGCAGGGAGAGGAGGACAGGGGTACCAGGGTGAGTTGGGCGGAGGCGGCAAAACCGCAGGCTCCCATAACATCCAATATAGCATACCAAAGAGTGATAGCGGAAAACCGCGCACTCAAAGAGAGCTTGTCGGAGCTCAAAAAGGAGATCGCGTCTCTTAAACAACTATTAGACAAAACAGCAATCGCGAACTCTTCCACAACGGGTGGCGCGGAGAGTAACACAGCAGAGCCTAAAAAACAAATTCAACAGAGCAAATGTTGCAACAATTAGTTCCACAGCTGCAGGGAGTACAAAACTTCCAACAACAGATGTTTAATGAATTTCAAAATCTTAAAACTTACGTGGACGAATCCATAACCAATCTACGGCAAGTTAAAAGGAAAAGAGCCGGGGATAACCCCGGGACTCCACAACCACGCAAAACGAAAAATGTAGTAGTCTCCGACTCCTCCGATAATGAATTATCGACCCCACATGGCCAATAGATCACGGGTATTGGAGGGAAAACATCGAAATTTGGCACTGGAACTGCCGCACCTACCAAAAGAGGGCAGCAGCCCTACAACAATTCATTAATACATCGTTAACCCGGCCAAATATAATCTGTCTCCAAGAGGTAGGAAATAAGCCGGTAAAGCTACGGGATTACTATACATATCAGGACCCTAAGCATTCGAAAGTAGCGACGTTGGTGAGAAAGAACATCGCAACTAGTATTCATGAGCCCCTTGAAGGCTCAACTCATCACCAAAATATTGAAATTCACACGAAAAAGAGGGGGAAAACCTAAATTTTTCATTGTTAATATATACAGCCCCCCCCCAAAAAAGGCACAGATTTTGAGAACATCATTGAATTAACAATTGGTAAAATGAATCACAAAGATAAATTAATTGTTGCCGGTGACTTCAATGCACCACACTCGCACTGGGGATACGTAAGGGATTCGCCAAAGGGCACCAGGCTGGTGCAGGTCGCGGACAAGTTCGACCTAAAACTAGAAACGCTGCCGCTAGTGCCTACTAGACTGGGGAACAGTGTGAGTTTAGACACTAACCCCGATCTGACGTTTACCAAAAAAGTTGTCGCAGTTTCACCTGAAAGGCGAAGCATCAATTGCGATAGCAAATTTGAAGAGAGCTATACGGAGTAATGATAGCAGCTTTATCAGCTGTATAAACTTGGACATGCAGCAGCACCGGCAACACGCAGAACTGTTGTCGACGCCGCCGGCGTTTTGCCCGTGTTCGCTCAAAATGCGTGCGGCGTTGGTGACTGCTGCCGGAGCCTCTGATATAAATAGACACTTGGTGCCGCAGCTAAGCGTCGCCTCCCTTCCCTGCCCCTCCCCCCCCCCCTCCCCCACAGCCTTTCGCGCGTCGGAAGAAGGTACGTTTACTCTACATATATGGTGATTGTAGGGGAGGAAAGAGACGCCTACTTCTGCAGCCCAAGGGAGCACAGCGCAGAACGCGCGTTTGTTCTCCGCCGTGCGTTCACTTCCCGTAAACTTAACTCTCACATGCAGCGTTCGGCGGCGCGCGGCGACGATTTCATCTCCATTGACGTCATACGGAACCTCACGGCGACGGCGACGGCGACGCCGACGGCAGAAATCTGCTTTTGAGTGTCCATATAATTGCTATCGCAATAAAACATAGAGGCAGCGTCTTGGAAGAACCTAGATAAAACACTAGGCAGTGACCATTATATTGTCAGTCTATCAACCTCGTCAAAAAATCCGTAGACAGCTTGGAAAAATTTAGAAAGTATCTCTTTGCAGAAGGGCAGATAGAAGGTATCAACCAGTGGTCGGAAGAAGTGCGAACAGCACACTCGACTAACTCCAAGAGCATCACTCTGACGGTGGAACACCCCGCTGTAGACCCACATTTATTACACTTATGGGACTGCCGAAGAGGCCTCACAAAACGCTGGAAGCGTCAAAGGCTTAACAGAAAACTCAGAGCAAGAATAGAGGTAATTGCACAAGAAGCAAATGATTACGCACAGAAACTAGAAACAGAAAATTGGCTGCAGCTCAGTGATTGCCTAAGGGGAAACCTCGCCACAAAGAAAACCTGGAACATACTTAGAAGTATGTTAGACCCAGCAGCAACAAAATCAGAATCGTCACGCGCCCTTGCAACCATAGTGGGAGAATTCCAGGGCACAGAAGGCTAACTCATAGCCAAACTGAAAGAAAGATACATAGGGGAACCAATTATTCAGTCATACTCGAAAGCATACGATGGGCCCCCGAACGAAATTTTGGACGCCCCCATAACGGAAGCAGAGCTTTTCGCAGCAACCCAGGCAGCTAAGAAAAATACAGCGCCTGGAAAGGATCGGTTAACTAATGCAATACTACGGTACATAAATCATGAACAAATTAAGAAACTAACTGAATACTTTAACAGAGAGGTATGGCCAACCGGGAAAATTCCATAGCAGTGGAAAGAGGCAGAAATAATTTTGATACCTAAACCCGGCAAGGCTCGTAACATACAAAACCTCAGGCCGATCTCACTCACGTCTTGCCTGGGAAAACTTTTTGAGCGAGTCATCCACACAAGACTTAGAAACTATATAGAAGACAATAACCTCTTGTCAAACTATATGTATGGCTTCAGGCCACACTTATCGACACAAGATGTATTCCTAAGACTGAAGGAAGAGGTACTGAGCCACATTCCAACAGGTAGTGAACATTTACTAGTGGCCCTAGACCTCAAAAGCGCATTCGATACCATCGCGCACGAATTAATATTGAAAGAACTTGAGAAAACTAGGTGCGGTGAAAAGACTTACAATTATATCAAATCTTTCTTGGGGAATAGAACTGCTACTATCGGCATAGGAGAAACCCGATCCGGCGCTTTCAATATGCCAAATAGGGGCACACCACAAGGTGCCATCCTCTCACCCCTACTGTTCAACTTGGGGATGAATAATCTAGCCCATAGGCTGGAAAAGTGTCCAAATCTGCATTTTGCCCTTTATGTGGATGACATTACTCTTTGGGCGACAAAAGGCTCAATCGGAACAAAAGAACAAGTTCTTCAAAACGCCATAAACATAGTGCACGATTTCGCCACTGAGAACGGAATGAAATGTGCTCCTGAAAAATCAGAATGCATTACGGTGCACGGAAAATATTACAACAAAACTGAAAAGGCTGAACTGAAGCTTGGAGACTCGACACTTAAAGAATCCCAAAAAGTGAGGATTTTAGGGCTGTGGATACAACACAATACTAGAGCCGACCATACCCTAAACACTCTAAGGAATTCAGTAAAGCAAACCACACGAATGATAGGAAGAATTACGCGGAACGGGAGAGGACTAAGCGAATCAGACGCATTAAGACTAGTTCAAGCTTTTGCAATAAGCAGAATTACCTACAGCCTCCCGTATCACGAGCTTAACCGTAAAGAGACAGATCAGGCAGACATCCTAATACGCACGGCGTATAAGGCCGCCCTGGGTCTACCACTGGGGACATCCACGGAGAGACTCGAGGCTCTTGGGGTATACAACATTTTTGAAGAACTCAAAGCAATGATAATGGTCACACAACGAGAACGCCTTAATATGTCACAGGCGGGCAGGAGGGTCCTAAAAGAGCTGGGATACCCGATCAACCCACACTACTGCAGTGGCGAACTAGTGGACATATCGAGGGAGGTGCGAGAAAAACTAAAGATCTCCCCCATTCTCCAAAAAAATGAACCCAAAATATCATTCAGGTAGGTGTAATGCCCGAGCCAAACAATTAGAAAAACAATTCGGCAATAACCCCGACACAATATACACAGACGCAGCACGGAACATTAAGGGACACGTTATCGTGGCTGCTTCGGGACCCTCTGGTATTCCAAGAACCATAACAACAGCTTCAGTCCGCACAGCCTGCACCAGCACAGCGGAGGCGGCTGCAGTGGCCCTGGCAATAAAGACACGGGAGGGAGAAGACAGGCCCGCCTACGTCCTTACGGACTCTCAGGCGGCCTGCCGACTCTTCCTCCACGGAAGAATCCCTAGGATCACCCTTAACATCTTGGGCGATCGACTAAGACAAGAACATCACATTGTATGGTGTCCGGGGCATGTTGGTGTCACTGGTAACACAGGGGCAGACGCTCTTGCTCGCGAGACTTCAATCCGAGCAAGAAATGACACCCCAATCGGAAATAACAATCAAATACTAGCATGCGATGTCTTACAACATCAACGTCGTTCTCGCCAAGAACTCGCCGCGCCAAACCCGCAATTAACAGTGGAGGAGGTTCGGCTATACAGAAAAATCCAGACAAACACCTACCCACATCTGGGGCGATGGCACGCCATCTGGCCAACCAGATATGCCAGTCAATGCCCCTGGCGTGGGGGGAGGCCATCCTTGCCCCATGTGACATGGGAGTGCCAATTACGACCCCAAAATTCAAATTCACCCCGTTTAGCACAAAATTCCTTTAGGGAGCCTTGGGCAGCCATCCTCGCCCGGACTGACCTGGAGACTCAATTGAGCCTCCTCGACCAGGCACGGCGTGTGGCGGTGGCCACTGGAGTCCTGGACTAAGGACCCACCCTTCGGCCCCCTTAACCCTATTTTTCCTAAATAAAGTTATTTCTCTCTCTCTTTATAACAGAGGTGATACGCGAATGACACCACCGATCAGGACAATAATTATGTTCGTACCTTTGTTCAAAATTCTGTGTCACCTCTGTGTCGTGCGGAAAACAGCTTCACTGATCATCCACCTTCACGGAGTGGAATGGCTCATGAATTCTTTTTCTAACGATAACATTCATCTAATATAACACTAATATAGTAATTGCATGTGCCAACTTGACCAATTATGCATTCGTTTTGCAGATACAAGGCGTCACGGAACGGGCAGATTCTGCTGGGGTACTCGCCAATTGATGCTTACGCATTAAAACATCGCGTGGCAGTTAAACATCATCTAGCCTTTCGAAACGTATACGGCCTCCCTCTACCAACTATTCTTCCTTCAGCATTCCTCCTCGCACTATTTGAAACGCCCCGTTGCACGCCGTTGCGATGATTAGCGAGCCGCTGCAAGCTAAGCAATGGGAAGCGAACCAATCGGAGGCATCGGCACCACTCTCTCCCAACCGGGTCATCTGCTTAACTGCGTTAGCTCAACCTCACCGAAGCCCTCTCTACTTCTGCGCGCTCCTCGCCTCTCGTCAGCCATTCCGATAAGGATAAGTTGTCCCAGTAGGCAATGCAATTCGCTTTTACGTGAAACAAAAGCTTCCTCTTATACACGACAAGAACGTTTGATTAAGGTGTTCAAATAACTTTGCGGTCTCCACTCGTGGTAGCGTCAGCGGTTAAGTAAATCTGTCGTCAGAAGTTTAGAATAATCCGAATGAATTAGCCTAATCTAAGCCTAACTTTATAGCTGTCCTGCTTGACTCGTACGAACTTGCCACGATCGCTTTCCTAAGACCACATGGCGTTAACCTGAACCTTTCCCTGTTCTGCTTTGTAACTGCACTCTTCAATAAAACCGAGATGTGCTTAGTGTTCTCAAGAAGCCTTGGTTGAAATATGAAATTTGCAACCCAGTTTTCGATAGACCTCTTATTCTTCCGTTAGAGCATGACACAGAAAAGGAGAAGCGACACGTTACAGGTTTTAATTTTTTCAATCAATCTTTACTACTCCAAGAGTACGCCACACGGCTTATGGTAATTTACGATGCTTGTAAAGGCTCCACGTTAAGAAATTTGTTTGTATATCTATGCAGAGTGAATATCTTATGGAATGGCGGCTATGCGTTTGCTGGATGAAATACAATCGCATTTACTTGTATGAAAAGCAGCCAAATGGCTTGTCACCACGGAACGGTCCCAGCTCTTGTCTGCCTACAATAAACAGCGCAAACCGGTTCAGTAATAACGAAGCTTAGGCTATGCACCTCTGGGTAAAGATAACTTGAAACAAGCAAGAACATAAGGTGAGTATATATATATATATATATATATATATATATATATATATATATATATACTGGTTTCTTAGTGGTGGCGCTGGCTAACAATCCCAGGGTTAGTCCTAGTTGTAATACATAAATACCCCAGAAAGTGGATGGGCCAACGTGGCCACGGTAGCTCAATGGTGAGAGCATCCCACGCGTAATGCGAAGACGTGGGTTCGTTCCCCACCTGCGGCTAGTTGTTTTTTCAGCCATTTTTATTTGCATTAATTACCAATTTACTTAATTCATTTAGTAAGTGCATTCCCCCTATATTCTCCTTGGTGTCATTGTTGGCGTGTAATGACATGATATATATATATATATTATACACTGATCTTATGTTCTCTATTGTTTTCAATGATATTAACCCAGAGGTGCATAGGCTACGCAAAATTATAAGTGATGCGCATATGAAGCGATATATTGACGTTTCGGCCGGGGTCCGGCCTTCATGAAAAACAGTATGGTGTTTGTGATGAAGGCCGGACCCCGGCCGAAAGGCTTGTAAAACCGCTGTATACGCGCGTCTACTTCACTGTGTACCTATATATATATATATATATATATATATATATATATATATTATATATCAGCAGCAGCCTATATTTATGTACACTGCAAGACGAAGGCCTCTCTCTGCCATCTCCAATTACCTCTGTATTGCGCTGATTTCAACTTACGCCTGCAAATTTCCTTATTTAATCACCCCACCTATTCATAACCCCACACTGCGCTTCCCTTCTCTTGGTATCGATTCTGTAGCTCTAACAGTCCACCAATATATATATATATAACATTAAATGGTGCAGTGTTATGTAAAACATAGCTCAGGAACGTTTCACGCAGTCTAGTAAAGTAGTAAACGTGTGCCTCAGAAAGGAACGGTCCGTCGGATGAAGTGTCGAAAAATTGCCTGCGTCAATTGTTGCAACCGTGTGGAATCTCATGAAAACTTGACGGAACTTGCATAAAACATGGGACACGCGACGACTTCTTTAATGGGTCTAACCTTCTTATTTCTCCTTTGAAGAAAATAAGGCGTCACTCGAAGGTCAGTTGCCACTCTCGCGCCTAAACGATGCAGGTTTCAAATGCTTTTACGTGAACTTAGCGAATATGCGGGACAAATATTTTGCTTTTGGCACGATATACTAAATCGCCTTCCTTCCGACAAGTGGTAACACAAACCAGTACATAATGCGTAAAGCATTTAGACGACCGCTCAAGGAATTAATCGCGCTTCCATTGGAAATCGATGGAAACGGCACGTCATGTGATTGAACTAAAGCCAAGAGCACGTCGCACATGGACACAGCAAGGAAGGACAATAATCTTGAAAGGTGATCCAATGGACGTTTAGTCTCACGCAGAACGCAGTGACAGAAGGGGAATCTGCGCATTTCGACTGTCCCGAATTTGACCTGTCAGACCTCAGTGATTTTAGCAATGCGACTATGATTACTTACAAAAAAATCTGTAGACTGAAAAGCCATGAGAGATAAAAAAATTTCTGCATAATCTTAGTCGCGCCCGCATAACTTTGCAACTGTTCGCAAAGGGTTGGCATTATTTACTCACCAGATATTCCCAACTCAATATTTTAGAATTGCTGCCATAAACAAAGTGTATGTGCAAACGAGATCTCAAGCTGTCTACTTATTCTAAATTCAAAGTGCAACAGCAGTTCCGAAAAAATGGCAATCTGACGCGTGCAAAAGTTCACAGATATCACAGGAAAGTCGGCCGTGAAAAGCATGCGAGCGATTTTTTTCTAAAAAAAATGGAGGACGCTTAAGCTTCGCCTTTAAGAGTTGCCGTATCGCGGCAATGCAAGCCCGTTTATCGCAACCCGAAGTGCGCATGCTTGTGCTGATTCACAGAGAATAAAAGCAGCCACGCTATCTTCAATGAACCATTCCATTGCTTGTACCTACTGAGTCTGTTGTTGTTACCCGCGCTACAGCAAGAGTGTAAAGCGATAGCATTCAAAGATCCCTGACTGTTTGTCAGGCATCCCGGCAACTGCAGCTTTCTTTTTTTGGCACCTTCACCGCGGAGCGCCGCTGCCGAGGAGGTGAGCGCCATCTGGATGGTGTTTTCGCAAGCAACCGCTACCAGGGCGCGCCGCTGTATGAATCGTAGACATGTTAGAAAGGAGGTTTGTGTTTGAGTTTCCGCGTAACCTAATTATGTTTTCTCTTATATTCAAATTACCATTCGACGCTATCACACCTATAGATTGTGGTTAAGTCGCACTTTGGGATTTTACTGACGAATTCTGCTTCGAGAAATTCCATTAGTTAACCAGCGCCTCTGCGCCACGCGGAGGGCCTGATTGGTCGGGGTGGTGCGGATGAGTTTATTGGCCGGGGACGCCGCGCGCCGACACTGACGCCGGATTTTCTGCGACACGGAGCCCCTTAACGCTGTCGCATTAAAAGAAATGCAAGACGATACCAACAATGTCGTTATGTAACCTGAAGAATGGATTTGACGCCAAAATGTCAGCACGGAAGTCATCGCAGAGCTGAAACTAAACGATTGCTGAGCGATGCCGAGTCAGGCCCCGGAAACTCCGCTGGTTTTTTGTCCACGCGAATTGCAGCGCCATCCATGAGATGGATGCGGAACCAAAATCGTTTTCTTTTTCTTGTCAACCCTCTCTGAACTTTGTCGTTTCTCTCTCGCCTTCAACTATCGGCGGCGCGGCCAGCGCTCGTCGTCGGCCGTGCTGATAACGGCCAAAACGGCAGAACTTTTTTTCTGGCCTTATACGGTCAGTTTTTCGCCTTCCGTGCTAGCAGTGTGGTCCCTGTGGTAACCTACCGTTGCACGTTTGTGGGATTTTTTTTCCGCCATGTCTCGCAGCTGTCGCTGTTCGTGTGGGGTTCAGTGGTGTACGAACACATCAAGACGAAGTGAGCCATGCGACGTGAAATTCTACCGCATCCATAAAGACAACAGGTGAGCACCGTGCTATTTACTTCCCGGTTTTTATTTGTGATAGTAATGGTGCGCAGTCGTACATGGCTGTCCGGTGGTGAGGCAGCAGTTGGCTGATTTGAAAACACCACAACGATGCTGTAAATCGTTATGCCAACAAGCAGCGAACATAAAACTCCCGATAAATATAGTACCACCTGTGCGTATCGCAAGGAACACGTGTTTAGGTGTTCGCTTTTCGCTTATTTATATCTAATTGGTCGCAATCGTTTAAAAATGCGTTTCTAAGAATTAAGGTACAACTAGTACTCTGCCGCGATGCGAAACGAGTTCTGTTTTCTATGTTCCAACTGCGATGTTATAATTTATGGTATTCACTGTTCTTCAGGAGAGAAGCGTTTTTAACCTACGTTGGAAGGATGGACCTAATGCGTTTGCCCAGAGACAAGGTCAACAACCGCAGAATATGCTCTGTGCCCTTCACGGAGGTGGATTTTATGGACCGAGCGAGAAGCAGGCCGTGAGAAGCTATTCTGCGCATTGGCCATTAGATCAGTTACAATAAATGTTTTTTTACATGTGCGAACATGGAACACCATCCGCATTTTGTTGCATTCTACAGTGTGTTGCACTGTCTGCTCCAATTCTGGTTTTCGCAAACGAACACAATAAAGTGAGTCCAAAGAACTGTTGTGTTGTAAGTGCAATTATTTTTTAATATAGTTTGGGCACATGCTTGCTTGATCGTAATAATGAACGGGATTGCGTGCATGAAAACGTAAAAAGAATCCACTGCGCGCAAGCACGCAGCCCGAATGCACGAATGGACACGGTCGGACAGGAGAGGAGCGCGGAGCACGCGCTTCGGTCCGGTGGTGCGTCTGATAACGCCCGCGACAAAAAAAAAATAAATAAAAGCACGCCGCGGACAGCTAAAGAAATAAAAAAAAAAGAGCATTGCGCGTGGCATGAGGGGAGGGTGAGGCGAGGCTTGCGAGGAGGAATAGGAAAGCCAAGAGGGAAAGGAGAAAAGAGCGGAACAACGTTATCATAAAAAAGAAAGAAAAAAAAGTTCTATAGCGAAAGGGGGAGGGTAAAAAAAATCGCGCCGCTTTTCTTTCTTTTTTTCTTTTTTTCGCCACCGTAGTACCGTCATCCATCCGCTAGGGCCTAACTGAAGTGCGCCTTGGCGCTAATGTCGACTGAGCGTCTGCTATGAAACAACCAATGGGAGGGAGGTATAGGAAGATTCACCCCCCTGGCCGAGTACCAATGATTTTCCGCTTCTCAGCATGAGGGCACGGGTTCTATACTTCGCCGGGTGGTAGAGTTCTGAAGGATTTTTTTTTCACATTGATTTCACTGCGCCAACGGTTTACAAAATCAAGCAAGCCCTATATGCCATAGCACCTGTCATGGGTTGATTGACTTGCACGCACAAACTGACGGAATATTTTCATATCTGAATAGCTCAAAATAGATTCACCCGCATGAATGCACCCGTAAGCCATCACTATGTATACAGGGATTCAAACTTTTTTTTTTATTTCCTTCAGGTGTTTAAGCAACCACTCTAAGAAGCTAGCAGGGAAATATTCCTACATGAGCATTGCCAATCGCCGTGAACCGCATGAAAAATAATTAAGCAAAAAGAAACCAGCACGTAGTAACGTCCAGTCCCCCCCCCCCCTTTATACGTTAGCTCGAACGTCTTTACTTCCGATCATGCCCGCAGAAAAAATGTTAGCTGGGAACATTAGTCGCCTAGGCCTTATCTTGCGACGATTTTTGGTATCATTTTACGTTGTCTTTGTCATTCCTCATTGGCTCGTGACAAGCCACGCCGTCGCTATTGCCGAGATTGGCCACTTGGTGGGACGAATAATGCCAAATGTCCATTTCATCAGAGGAATCAAAACATGGTAGGCCGTGTGTGAATCATCAGGATTTATAGCTGCCGACCGTTTCGGATTGATATAGAGTAGATCGAATATACACTATGATATATTGAAACATGTATTCATGTTTGCACACATACACACTCTAAGGTACACGTACATTCTATACTTAGCGTTTCAAGGTATAGTGTTCATATAAAAACATACATTTTCAAGGAAGCTACAAACGTTGCCGATGACTACACATTCTCAGATAAACCGTTGCAAATTTTGCCCCCAGCTAACGAGAATATATGACAATGATAAACATCACAATCTCTGTAGAAATTAACATTGCTCTGGTGACTTTCCATTCTGTTAAGATTTAAAATAAATCCAGCGGTAGCAGAACAACGCTAAAAGAAAAGTATGGCCCCCTTGGGTGTCTAAGAAAGCACCTTCGCCAAAGTTATAAGCTCCAAACCCCTTACCGTCTTCTTGCGTATGTTGCACTTCGAGTGATCCAATGGGAGGGTGTTCAGATGCATGGTATCGGCGAAAGCCGCGCCACTGCCTACCACTTTTCTAGGAAGTGCGACCGCTCAAGCAGGTGAAGCGGAGGGTGCACCCTTGCTTTTGGAGGAGCGGCTGCGGCTGCTATGGCAGGTTGGAGCCGCTTTCGTTTCTCGCGCGTGTCTCCGGAGCGGGCAGAACACGGGAGTTCAGAACGCGCGGGGTAAGAGAGAAAAAAGCAAGAGCGTAAAAAAAAGGAACTGTTTCTCAATAACGTAGGCACGGCTGCGAGCATCGTCATTCTCTGAGAAAGCTGTCGCCATTCGCAGCTTGTTTGCGCGCTTTTGCGTCGTGGCCTCTAGGAGCGGGCTCGTGACAGCGGCCTACATTTTTCTTTATTAGACGCGTGTGCAGCGAGATAGGCAAAGCCTTTGAAGACGACTTCGCGTGGCTGAGAGTCATTTTAACGTAATCGACTATTTCAAATGTCCTGGGAACGGGCCCATGACATCGGCCTACATTTTTCTTTGAGAGACTTGCGTGTGCATGCAGCGAGATAGGCAAAGCCTTTGAAGACGACTTCATGTCGTTGAGAGTTATTTCAACGTAATAAACTTTAAAATACCCTAATTCTTTCTATTAAATCCGCGGTACCCACTGAAAGCAGTGTAGTTGGAGGCTCTTGGTTCAAGCTTCGTTGCTACAGCCTGATTGCACCAAACAGTGCCAAGTATTATATTGGGAATATACGTAGCCTTCAATTACCTATGATGTATACTGACTGTGCCAGTGTCTCTCTGTGTGTGTGCTTGTCCACACGTGTCTTTTTCTCTTGCCTCTCGATTACATTACACTTTACCTCTCTGATCAGACCTTCACAATTGCCGGCGAGACAGAGCTTTCCATTTTCAGCTTGCTGCCATTAGAGGAACGGTTTCTTAAATACAGAATCCCTACCCATGTGCTTCGAATCATGCGATGTGTTGGCACTCCTGGAAAGGGCAAACCTGCCCCGATAGGCTTAAATCTGCACGACAACCAACACTTGAAGCCCGTGACCACAGAAACGCCTGCCACTAGGCTATATAGCCAGGCCTAAAGCAACGACGTTGCAGTATTAGGTCAGATACTGCGTTCACTGAATTTAACGCTGTTATGATGTTCTCGCTGCAGCACAAGACCCTCTTGCAGAATTGGAAACATCCAGAAAGATCTCTTTTCTATGACGATGTGGGCGCCCTATCAGATTGTACGCACGCCGCGAAACAGCTAGTACATTTTCAAACAAACGCGAACACTAACGACTACTCTGGAATGAGCACAAATGATAATGCTATGTCAATGGAATGGCTTGAGCAGTGTTACGAGACTGCGCAGCTACAGAATTTGCTGAACAAAGTGCTCTTCTCCTCTCAGGGGTGCATGTTGGCCCAATAAATATGTTGGTCCAAAACACGGCCCTGATGCTTGACTTCAAGTGTGCCAATTGCTCTGGTCCCCGTGAAGCGTCGTCAAAAAACTGCCCAAGACACAAGACAGAGCTGAAAGTCCTCAAGCAAATGGTGAGAGACAGCTCAACAGACTACGAGGCCGCCATCAAAGTGTGAGGGCGTAGTGCCCATCGCAGACGATCTTAGTCTACTAGAAATACTGATGCCGTCGTAAGAAAGACGCTACTTCCTGCAGCTGGTGCTCCCAAGCCGGTCACCCGCCCTGCAACATAGTGTCTGGTGATGCAGTGAATACGTCTACTGCAAACGCCTGGCCGGCACTTCCGGCATTATATACGTCCTCCAGAAGAACAAAGGCCGACGGTGGACTACCTACGCACGAATGTGTAGATAGTCCACCACACTGGTGTTGTCGACTAAAGGAAACTCCTAATCTGAGCCTGTGCAGGAGGCTCGCATCACTTCGCTGACATTATGGAGGCGTTGAATATATAGAGGGTGTAAAATACGGCTGTTGCTATAACCTGACCCGACTGCCTGACATTGTTAAGATTTAAAGATAACAGCGACAGCCCACTGTCAATGAAATCCTCCTGAGGCGCGCGAGCCAACTTCTAATTTGTGCTTCTAGGAAATACGTATAGATATAAAAAATGCAATGAACTGTAAAGAAATGGTCCCGAAGCAGTACTACACTTATGCGTTACAGGAAAGTCTACATGCTTTCTGTCAGGTGAAATTTCGTAGTCACCATTATTTTACGCACAAACTAGTGGTAATCATTACTCCAAAGACAGAGTGTCTGGAAGATTCATTCGTTTTGGGATTGCGGGGCATCGCAGTGCATCTACCTTTTTGCAAGGTAGCATTCGAAAGAGATTGAGCAGGGACAAATTGAAAGTAATATACACCAAAATTATGGTTAAAATAAAAAAAAACCTCAGAGGGCTATTTTTTTACAGCGAAGATTTATTTTTTACGAAGAAAATTTTCTGCGTCCGTGCGTGTACACCGTCGCGTCGACACCGGAAAGTTTTCGTCTCCAGAGCTATAATTTTGATTTTCAACATTCCAGAATTATGTTTTCTCGTGTGTTCAAATTACAGTCCGATGCTATCACGTCTGCAGGTTGTGTGCAAGTCGTACTTTACAAATATTGTGACGCACTTTGAGAAATTGAATTCGTTCAACAGCGCACTTGCGCCAGGCGGAGTGTCTAGTTGAATGAGGACATATGCTGCACTCCGGCACACCTGCGTTCGCGTGCGCGTGACGAAGGTGTGCACACGATGTATCCGTCCTCGATGAGTGGGCGCTCTGTCCGTTGCATAGGTTGCGCAGAGTGTGTTGCGACCGTAATCGACATCAGGGAAAGACTGTTAAAATGCTATAAGTGACGTTCATTACTTTAATACGGGCTACGCGCAAGCGTATGAACGCCGCGAACGTGCACCGCAACGTCGTAACACCAACGGAAAGGGCGCGCACGAGGTCGTGGACGCTACATTGATCTCGACGAAGCGACGGCTCGTGGTATAGTGGCGCTTGTGTACCGTCAGCATCAGCTTCGCTGTGCGTCTACTTTCACAGGGTGGAATGGAGGCGGTTTTTTTATCATTTAGCGCGTAACACCAGCGTCATTGCTTCAGAGCAATCATTTGCACAAATAAGTATTTTCACTTTTAAAGTCTAGCAGAACTCTAGAACATGGCACATATTGCCATGACAGCTAACACAATGGAGACAGTGTTTCAGGTCTAAATGAGAGAGAGTCGTTCACCGCAGAGATATGTATCTCAACGTGTGACGCTAGAGTTCCACCTTATCAACTTTATTTCCATAAGATTTGGATGAGAAGATTTGATACTAGCGAAAACAAAGAACATAAATACAATGAACGAATTCATAAGGCATTATTGTAGATTTTCAGGGACATTATGGAAGCCGTGATAGTCATTGATGTTTTCACCCCCACCACCTTTTTCATTAGCACGTAATCGAAGGTATCCCGAGCTTTTGCATTTCAATCCAGGAACGAAAACAAAACTCGTGATATCATAGTCGGTGGCAGAGCGCCATACTGGCTAAGGCACCTCGACGGGCAGTGAGGGAACTTCGTAGATATTCTCAAAAAGCATATGGTTTCGAATTTGTAATTGTCGGGAAACCGACAGGTGCTGCCTGCGCTCAGGTTGTTCTACAGTACAAAAAAGAAAACAAATAGTAGCCCTTGTCCTGTAGAGGAAACGGGGATAAGCGAAGCTTGTGCGTTTCTTCGATGTTCCTCCGAGCTAATTGCACACACGATTATGACGTTGTGCTCGAACCACAACTAGTCACACGCACTGCAGCTGGCTCCGAAGTTCCGGTTGAGAAACTCGCGTTGAAACCTGGCCGTCGCACCGGGGAAGTAGGCGCTAGCGTTGCCGAGGCATTCACTACCATTATCGGGTTCCTGGAGAGCTTGACGACGCTGACGTTTGACCTCAACATCGCGCTCCCCCTACTCGGAGTCGGCTGCTCTTTGCTGACATTTGGCCCGGGCTTCGAAAGCCCTCACACTAGAATCGGAACGTCGGTGACAATTTCTTTCCCGAACGCGTTCATTCTGGATGAATTTTCATGAAATTTCTTCAAAATTAAATCTGTCCGTTTCGTAAGACAATGAATGGCTCATACCCCATTAACCGATGGCTCATACGCCCGTAAACGCGGCCTCCCCATTACGATGACAGAAGAGAAGCGACATTTCATGTTGGAATGATTAGCACCAACGCAGCCAGCTGTGGAAGCCGACGACGACGACGAACGCGGGAGCAGTGGCACGAGCGCGTGCCAAGCAGGAGCGCGTGCCGACCAACTGTGCATCTCTGAGTGCAGCTGGATTTTTTTAGCGTTACATCGCCGGCGCAGGCTAGTGTATACAAGCTTCGCTTGAAAAAGTGCCCGCTTTGTCTAGGTGCGCACATTGCACCCAACGACCGTCCCATAATCACTACGAAATGAAGCGGCTTTGAATTATTTTGTTTTCACCCCCGCATTGCAGGAGGCTATGAGTGATTGCGCAGCCTTGACTTTTAACCACAGGATAGGGATTTATTCTGCCGGAGAGGAGTCTTCATTAAGGGCCCCGAGTGCGACAAAAGAAGGCACTGCAGCAACGTTGTGGAGGGTATTCGAGTGAAATACATCGTTTGCAGCAGCACCTGAGCGTCCTTGTAGAACAGTCGTAAGACATTGCTGTGGACAGCTGAGTCGACATATAAATAATAGATCCTACACAAGTATACAGGCGGAGCGCGACAATAGGCATATTCTCATACCTTTATTGCACGCAGGTCATTTGCATTTGTCAGTTTTAAAATCATGTCACTTACCATAAATGTCGCGATACGAAGAATGCACGTGCACTAATTATAAATTAGGTGAAGTCCATAGTCTTGTACCGAAGATGGTCACACGCAAGTTCACACTGTATTTCTGTGAACACGATTTATTCTCGTTTCAGCTGACAGGACTACATGACGGTAGCATGCTGCTAACCACACCGAATAAGCAATTCGACATCAGCGAGCTCTAGGCTTTTGCCTGAGACTTAAAGTATCAGAAGTAGTTTCGAATCATCAGTTGGTGTCTCGAATAAATTGTGTCTGTGCTGAAGTTCTGAACAGTACGTGCCTGACGCTGTGTTTTGCAATATTGTTTCTGTCCGATCATATTCACCTTTTTATCGACAGTTCTGCTGAGTGGCCGATCACGGCCATGGTGGGGTCGCAGCTCCATGTAAACCATTGACGAAGAGATATGAAAATTAGAAGAAGCGTTGCAATACCGCGCCTGGTACACTTTTTCGTAACGACACCCGTAGAGCTATGAAATCTCCAAACATTTATCTCCACTTTTGTTTACGTCCAATTTCGGGATCATAGAATAGATAGATAGTAAGAATGCGCTAGAAGGAACGACGCTAAGCAGTGTTATAAGTTATGCAGTGATTCCGCTGGGGCGCTTGGCGGAACCACCTGCACTTCCACGTCAGCCTCCGCACTTGTGACAGGAGCAGTCTTGGGGCTCTTCTAGGAATATGGTCATGCTTCCGTCGGCACCGTACAGTTTCTGACCGTTGGGGTCGAAGCAGTCCTGCAGCTGTATCTCGCGCCGGTTCATGTAGGTCTCACGGCAGCAGTTGCACTCCTGCAAAATAATGGCACCGGAGGAACACGCTCGGCGCCTGTTGCCGTAGCACCAACAGAGTATTTACGTCACGTGTCCCACTGATGTCAGTTTAGTTTAACATGTCACTTTAGTTCAACAGGCTTGCGGTGCGAATGTTCACAATACACGAAATATTATCTTCTGGGTCCAATTTCTTTAGTGCCATTTATATATTTCTACGAGTAATACCCAGTGGCAGATTATACCACTGACTTTTGAGATATTTAGTGTGCGAAAATAAGTAAAAAGGTGTGTTTTATTGACGTTGTGGTCCGAAAGCCTTTCACTTACTTGACTGCCAACTACTAACTACTCCCCAGTCACCACCTACCAACTCAAGCATACGACATACAGAACAGCATACGTTTCAATATAAGAACGAGTGCAGGACAATAATCACAACCACATAATTGATGATAAGGCGCTCCTGATAACAATGCGAAACACGTAGCGCTCCCGCCATAGGTTTCTCGGTGAAGACTACTGACTACGGCAGCTTGCAACGTGGGGATTGACGTTCCTAGCTTTTCGTATATAAAAGAACCAGCGTAGCAATTGATTTCAATGTTGTTGCAGTATCGCTATAGGCGGCGACGTGCTGTCAAAATTATCATGACTCCTATTACTATAAATTACCATTACTACCAATATCCTAAAGCAATAAAGCATTGCATACCCCCCTGAGCAGTTGTAGTGGTGGTTTTCAACAGCTTCGCTGGACATCACCTTTCGCGGGGCCGGGACGGCAAGTAATTTTTTTGTTCTTGAATGCACACCCAGAACTGGCTTTGTCCTAATGGCGTCTCATTTTGAGATTAAGAGCTGTATTGCTGACACTATCCATCACAATAGCGAATTTCTTATTGTTAATGTGCTGATTACTTTTCTCCTTAGTCAGTCCATGTTTCTTTATGCATCTAAATATTCTGAACATGTATTTTGTTTACATTGTGCACTAGTTTTTGACGCAGATTTCGCTCCGAGTATCCTGTACATTCAATGACGCCCATCCGTTGTCTCCACGTATAGCTTCATATGCCCATGCGCAGTTCATTCCAATGTTTGATATGCTGCAGTCTAACCAGCGGGCTACCCACATCCTTATGCTCCTCAAAACCAGTGTCAAGGCGATATCACGCATGATATCCCGCGTAACATCCAAGAATAGAGGCATGAAGGAAGGGGACCCCCTCCGACTGGCCAAAAGCCTCGTGGTGAGCAGAATCACATACAGCCTGCCCTACTACGATCTGACACAATCCGAGGCGAAACAGTCCAACACGCTCTTGAGGATGACTTTCAAGACCGCTCTCCGACTGCCGATGAGTACATGGACTGAGAAATTATTGGCGCTGGGGTTACACAACACCCTCGGCGAACTCACAGAAGCCCTTCACGTCTCACAACAACACAGACTTGTGCGGACTCACAAAGGCCGGAGGTCCTACAAACCTTGGGCTTCAAAGCCATAATACTACGAACCCAAGCAACCTACACGATACCTCGCCACGTCCAGGACAGGTATCACATTGCCCCAATACCACGCAACATGGACTCTAACCTACACTCAGGCAGGAGGAGAGCGAGGGCCCAGTACATAAAGAAAACATTCAGGTTCCATACCACGGCTCGTTGTACGGACGCCGCTATGCACGGACGAAGAATAAGGGCGCAGTGGCAGTGGTCTGCGACCGCCTGAGGCCACGTCACCTCCAGTGCATCGACCCGCCCCTGCACGATCACGGATGCCGAAGAGCTGGCCATCGCGTTAGCCAACACGCAAACAAACCACTGACGATCCTCACGGATTCCCAGCAGGCCTGCCGCAACTTCCTACAGGAAAGAATCGCAAGACCTGTGACACAAGTACTAGCCCAAATGCCCAAGGAGGACACTGACGACAACACCACCCAAACCATCACCTGGATACCGGGCCACGCTGCCTACACGGGTAACATGTATGCCGACAGAGCAGCTCGAAAATTTTTACATAACTGAGCACTTATCACGTCGACTGCAGATGATCCTGACCCAGTTGACACCGAGTATTCAGCAATCCTGAACTACCACAGAGGGAGTCGCTTGCGATATCCCCCACCGCATCGAAAACTAAAGACGGAGGATGTCGTTGCCTGGTGTAGGCTCCAGACAGGCACTTACACGAACCTACACATATTACATGGCATGCACCAGACAGCCTACAGGGGCGAATGCCCGTGGTGTGGGGCCACACCAATCCTATACCACATTACGTGGGAGTGCACGTAGAACACGGCACGAACACCACAAGGGAGCAATGGGAGGCACTGCTGTCCAGCTCGGCTTTCGACGACCAGCTCAAGCTGATCCAGAGAGCAGAGAAGATGGCAAGAGCCAGCGGAGCCCTGGACTAGGGGCTCCAACCATTAGCGATGCTCCTTCGGGGCAAGACAAAGCTCGATCTTTCTAATAAAGTTTATCTATCTATCTATGCCCTTTGATAGGTCTAGTCCAGCTTGCACTTCAGATTTCAGGCATAAGGCTGTGTTACGGAACATAGAACAGGAAACACTTACTTTACTCAAAGAAGCTTTTAATGCTTCATATCTGATGTACTCCTGCACCGCCCTGTGTGTGATTTCAGTCATGTTTCTCCTGCTTTTCTTCTTAGCTGCTCATGTTTTTTTTTATATGTGTTTCCGTTTATGAATAATACACGCACGCATCTTTCAGTCACCCATTATTGGCTTGCCATTTCCAGTCTATTGCAATGAATTGTATGGCGACCACGGCGAATATGACGATAATGACCATTAATGAATTTCCTTCGCAATGCAATGATGGTAAACAATCATCTACACTGTGTAGGGCTACTTTCTCGGTTACCATATTGACCGGTGTCCTTGTTTATCTTTCTCGAGTGATCGCTTATTCACCGGCTAACAAATGTTAAGCGTTATCGCTCTGCACAGGGTGCCCCTGCATATATCGGAAGTTTCGCGAATGTTATTGATGGTTCCATCGGTTGTCTGCTGTTACAGAACCTTGTGCAATCTGTATGCGTGGCGCGAATTTTGTAGTACTTTCTGGAAGGCACGCGGGCACCAACGATTACGCTGGAACCTTCGACAAGTCATGTATAAAAGGCGACGCGCTTGGCCCGCTGAATAGATTTTCGACGATCGCTGACCGTGATCGCCGCTATAGTTGTGCTTTTAATAGAGAGTTTTATAATAGGGGCCCCAAGTCTTTTGGGGCCCCAAAGAAATAGCGTCGAAGCCACTTCGCATGCGCAAGACGCAAACTGGTTTTGCGTCGGACACGGTATTTCACCGATTTAGCGGGAGCCCCAAAAGTTGCCCCGAAAGCTTTGCATCAACAAACACTGGCGGCACCCATCGAGTGAGTGAGTACGAACTTTATTGAGGTCCTGAGGAGAAAGAATTAAAGCGGGGCCGGAGGCCCCGCCAATCACTCTGGTGGCTCCAAGCGACGGCTGGGCTCAATTCGGGCTCAATTCGGGGTAACACGTGAAGTTAGTAAGCTAGGAGAAGTGACTGCGGTTATCGCTTTCTCTCAACTAACGTGTGTAATGAAGATTGATTCATGGGACGCCGCTGATTCCGAATTCGGTTGTCTATTTCATCGCTCGTAGTTAGCTTGGCTTGTGAAGGCACGTAAGGTTGGTTACTCAAAATTAAGCGCCACAAATTGCTTGCTGCTAATATAATAACCTGTAAATTGTAATTAAACGCAACAACACGAAAGTCAAGATTACATCTTGTTATCATAAAATGGTATAGTTTATTTCAATATTTATAATAGTTTTCGTGACACCGTAGTGCCGCTACAAGTGCAAGACGATATTCGCAAACGCGAAGCCCTAATATAAAATTCTTCACTCCTGCATGCCCCAACCCTAACGCTCGCAGAGCTCTATGGAGCCCCAAACTTTTGGGGCCCTTATTCTAAAACTCTCTGATGTCACTTTCTTTTAGGAGTCCCAAGTTCGCCCAATAAAGAGTTTCGACATTCAGAGTTTTGCTACTGTGTCCTTGAGCATCACTAGAATGGCACAATATTGCAATCTAGAATTCTGCCCATCTCTGCCAATTAACGTTAACGATCAGTGCGTCAAAGGGCCGCAAACTGGAAATAGGTGCTGTTTCTACGGATGAACGGCCATGTTACGCAAATAACCAATCACTGCGGATGTCGTCAAATTGTCCACAGGAAGTAAAACAGCACATGATCAGCACTAATTTCTCAGACAAAACACAATTATAATGTGCATATGAACTTTGAAGTTATGCGCCATGCACAGAGGGAGAGAGAATACGATATTGAAATGATGGCTCTTGGTCCTATCTGTCAAAGTGGTAAGTGGAAGGAAGCTAAGTTGGCTTACTATGGAAGCTTCTCACATGACGTTCCATAGTGAGCTTAATGTCTCCTTGAGATTAGCCCGCCGTCGCACCCTGTCGTCAAACGATGTCTGTACATAACCCGGAATGTCTTGAGTCCTACGCAATATCACACGAGGTTACGAACACTTGGAGTGACCTCTAAATGTCACGTTGTGGAGGTGACTGCGGGTTGGTCAGGGTTATTGCGTGGCCGTCACCACTGCCATAGAGGGATTACGTCGTTTGTAATGGCGTGCCCGGCCCTTCCTTTGGTTGCCTTCAGCTCCTGAATAGCCCTCTAGCAAGAGTGTCGCTGGACCAGGGATATTAGTGAAAGCACCAGAAACACATATACTTGAATGCAAACAAATGCGCTTCTAGTGCTTCCAATAAAATAATTTTGAGCGGGAACCTTCGTCGTCCTGTTTCATCTTCGTACCGCTAATTACTCTTGCGTAGTCGGTAATGTAACACGAGCAATCTCACCGAATCGTATGCCTTATGATGATAGCGTGGGGTTGAGAATATAGCTAAATAGGACTTCTTCTTGGACAAGTTGGCACGGTCTACTAGACATTGTTTTCGTGCACAAACGATGACATACAAATGTGTATTTGTAAGTTCCCGTACACATTACTATTTCCTGAAAGATAACTCTAAAGGTGAAACATGA
The DNA here is from genome assembly GCF_013339745.2 of Dermacentor silvarum. Lineage (NCBI taxonomy): Eukaryota > Metazoa > Arthropoda > Arachnida > Ixodida > Ixodidae > Dermacentor > Dermacentor silvarum. Next base: position 74,186,521 of record NC_051155.1, read on the forward strand.
AAGACAAATGTACACCCTTAGTACGTTGGTTCACTTGTAATCGTTCGTGGTGATACTTCTGCAAAATTACATAACTGTGAATACAGAAAAAACAAAGCCCGAAGGAAATCACCGGTGACAGTGTTTTCAACCTGTGTGCCTGCATTATACGCGCGTCAGTCTAAGACTCCACTGCTTTTGGTTTGATGAACGAAAATTAACCGGAAATAATTGAAGGTGTACCCTCGTACAACGAAAAAAATCTTAAAGCGTTTCAGTGTAATGGTGAGACCGAAAACATTTTTTTTCATCTTTGAACCTGTTTGTTCTTTTCGTCGAACGTTCGGGAACGCGCAGTGATAAGCTTTCAGTTGTCACAACAATCGTGGATAGACACTCTTACCGATGTTCCAAAGTGTGGTGATGATGCCTGCAATGAATAAAGGAGTAGTTACGTTCTTACAAAATAGTTCAAGCGTTCTTTCTGCCATGCAATTCATGCAACAACGATAGAGCATTAAGACGTTCAGCAAGAGCATAAGCTTGGTGCAGTTTACTTCTATAGTTGATTTACTGACAGTCACCTGACCAACAGTTAAAACGGTCTGGCGACATTAGTTATTCCAACACTTCAAATTTTACAAAGCTTTAGAGTTACCCGCAGAAGTGTCAGTGGGTCAATGGGATCGTGGGCTAACTACAAAAGTACTGTATGACAGATCTTACGTTTGGATAGTTTGTCTAAAGATGGTATTTCAAATGCAGATGTACATATCATTTGCAACTTGTCCTAAACAATCGCAAAGAAATATTCATATAGAGGAAAATGGCCGCTGTTTTCTACTTCATGACTCAATTGCTACGTTTCGTAGAAGAGTGAATTATTTAAGCTAGGAGGTCAAATAGGAACTGAACGCAGCAACAAATTGAAAAATGCGGCCACCAGGTGAATGTCTGTTCATCGCACTTGCTCGACGTTAAAGTGCATATTTTGAAGTTGTACATTGACCATTACACTAGAATGGAGGAAGGCGTTGTAAATAAAATAAATAAATATATACCAAAATTATTGGTGATATTTACTCTCTTTATCTCAGCATTCTGTGGCTGAGGAGCTTCAATGTACAATGCGTAGGCACTTTGTTTAGTAAGGCACTCTGAAACGCTCCTAGCTCTGGCCAACCTAGAAGTAAAATGTTAATGCTTTGCATTACCTGCCATAGCCAGTAATGTCAAAGACTGCAATGGAGTTGCTACTTACAGTAAAGCCAAACAAAATAACAAGAAAGGTGAAAATAAATAGGCTATAGCCGCTTCCATGCACCGATGTTCCAGGTGCAAAAAAAAAGAACAGTGGCATTCAGCCATGCAAACAGGTAGGTCAAGTGGGCCATACAATGCTTCAGCAGCGTGTTGTGATGTATGCTATCACAGTTGGCAAATGTTTCAGCATACAGCATTGTTGAGATGCGATGGCTTCTCAACAATTTACCTTAGACTATGTGGTGCCGTGCTAGTTCATGCAATAATTTAGGGCGAAATTGAAAACATGCACTGAATTACACTACTACTGATATCAAACAAATATAGCAATGTCCCTTCCTCTAAGCCGAATAACCTGTTTCATGTAAACTTTCGTGTGACGACCGCTTCCTAAAATTTTCGCAAGCTATCAAACAAACGCTGGCTTGCTTAGTCCGTAACAAAACTAGGCCAGGAACACGAAGCAGTCACTTCAGCGGCCGTGTCGAAATATTGCGATTACGCGATGCTGAGTGCATACAAACGTCGAACAAAATTACTCTTAGGAGCCTTTATTCGCTGTTTGCGATAGACGATGGAGGTGTTGTTCGACATCTTTCTTGCTTATAACAGAAATCAAATTGTGATTTTGTTCCATGGTCCTTGATAAGAGGTAAGCGCGCATGCTGCACTGTTTTGAAGTGAGAGAACAATTTTCATAATATTCAAATTGTTAAACAAGTGCGAACATCCTGTTCTAGCAGCATTTTTTCGTCAAGATTGCCTATATCGAATCCTAAAAAAAGTAACTAAAGTGCTTACTTATACATTTGTCCCGCTCCGCCATGCAGAACAGTATTCCCGGATCTCCCTACCGAGTATAAGGGGTAATCATGTTCATGCTACATTATAACGTTCTACAGCATAGTTAGCATTTGATTACGGCTGCACGACTAAGCGTCTACAGATTATCAGCGATGCGGGCGACATCTAAAGTGGGCCTGCAGTCAAGCATCGTTTCCTTTCGCAAGCAAGTGCAGCAGCTTCAGCCAGTAAAAAGCACCTTACGGAACCAATTTGTTCGATGTTCTCCATCGAAGCATAGTGAATTCCTCAGGCACTCGCACTCTCCCTGGCATTTCCCTAATCTCTCTTAACGAAGTTTCCCTTTCTCCTTCCTCTCCAGAAGGTCACCACCAAAAGCGGGCGTCCTACTCACTTATCATAAATAAAACATTCAGTTACAAAAGCTCGTGTTTGCGCCACACATTTGAGCTTTATTGGTCAACTTGGCAGCAAATTCTGCGCTCCCGGATAATTGTAACTTATTTCTATCCCCAAAGTATTTTCGTAATACGGCTTCTACGGTATTGTCAAGGCAAGTACAGTGCATACGTGGGTGGGCTGTATGTTTTCACCGCATGATATAGCGAGTTGGAGGTGAGTGAGCGGTATCAAATTGGTGTTTCCGCCGATACTAACATTTTCACTTGGTACTTTCCATGTATCTGAAAAAATTGTATGCTGCTAGAATTTCTGCATACCCTGCGGATCAATGCGGTGTTAGTGTAGCGATATGAGAGAAGTACGAGCCCGTTTACAGAAAATCCTATATATGGTGAACCATGGCGAAGAAGGCGAGCATGAAACAGAAAAAGTATGTCTTCAAGTTGTTCATCTTCGTATTATGATAATAAATTCCTGGATAGAGAATTGTATCGCAAGCACAACATACGTATGTCTGCGTAAAAACTCGCTAGTGATTTCAAGGTATAAGATCCAGCTTTTCATTGCATTTTCTTTAATAGAAATACGGATAATTGTTCTTTTTAGCATTTGGCTTAGACCTGACGGGGCCCTTCTTCTCTAACGGCATTTCTCACTGGTATTAGCAGCACTTTCCCTCAGGGCCAACAGGTTTTGAGCTTTCCGGAACTACTGTGAGATAAATCAGGCTCTTATATTAATAAAGCTTATAGCCCTTGAGTGCCGTAACAGGATCTCGATTATTTTAGCAATTGAGCTGGTAATATTTCGTGATTATTTTTAGCAGTAGCGGAACGCCGTGGAGCGGCAGCCAAAGTTTAAGGAACAATAGCAAATACCCAATTGCTTCATTATCAAACTCCTTCTTCTGAAGTGCTTCTGCTGTCACGAACGTTATTCTTCGTTCACTGGTTCTTAGTAGGCAGCACACGTGAAAATGCTATGCCTCGTCAGGCACCAGCGGTAATTTCCGTGTTTCAGTAAAAAAAAAAACAATGCCTGAATATATGGATGACTAATATATTGACACGTGTACTTCTTTATGCTTTTCTCTGGGCCTGTATTTCACCGGCTAACAACGTAAAGTTATCGTTCAGCGCAAGACGCGCCTGCTTGATTTGGAAATTACACGAATGTTACCGCTGGTTCTATCTGTTGTGTATGTTCTCGCCGAACAGTATGTAACCAGATTGTATGCGCTGCACGAATTGTGTAGTAGTTTCTGGAAGGCACGCGTGCACCAGCGATTATCCGGGAACCTTCAACGACTATTGTGTAAAAGCCGACGGGCTTATCAGATTCCGACGGGCGCCGTCTGTGCTCACCGCTATGCCACGTACACACTAGCCGAAAAACGCGCCCGGCGCGCTGCCGGCGGCAAGATGCGCGCCGCGAAAGCAGCCGCGAAACGGGTTTTTGTTGCCGGGGCAGGGATCGCTCCTGGACCGATTTTTTGCGGTTTGCCGCGTGCCGCGGATGAAGGAGACCAATGAGAGCGGCCCGCTTCCGTGACGTGCGCGCGGGAAACTGGTGCCATGCGGACCCGCCCGACCGCTTGTTTCTTGTTTCGCACTATCATCTACACGCGTGAGCTCCCGGATAGTTGGAGAAGGGGAGAGGAGTCTAGTCCGTCACGTGATTGCCGCAGCGGCGCGCCGCCGGTTGGTGTGGCCGCCCTGCTGCTGCGTTTTGCCGCTGGCGGAGCGCCGCGCGCGTATTGCCGCTAGTGTGTACGTGCCACTATCGTTCTGCTTGACTGCTGCTTATTTTTTCTGGGAGCAGCTTCGCCCATTGAAGCGTTACTTTCGTGATTCACAGTTCTCGCTACTCAGTTCTTCACCGTCACTACACGTGACAATATACCAATTTATTTTTACTTTCCTCTTTGATAAGAATAGCCATCATGGGTGTAATTCTTGCTGCTTGGCGCCTTCTCGAAATTCTCGATTTCGTTTCACTGTTGTATTCCCATTGCCATATTTGTACCAATATAATATATATTCTACATTGTTCCGTCAGATTGATTTTTATTCCTAGTGTATTTTGGATAAGAAAACGAAGCACAGCCTAGCAATATCGTCCTTGCTTCCAAATTACGCATCCGAGCGCGAACTTCTGTAACTAATTTCAAAGTACTAGTTTCTGCATAATTCTTTCCTTATCACGTGTACTGCACTAACCTTGAGAAAGCCGTGTGGCAGCGTGATGGACGGCTGGACTTGGGATACGCAGGTGCCTTCGCAGCGACTCACGAGGACAGTGCCCTCACAGGTGCGCACGGGGCTTCCTTGGTCGTCGCTGTGGTCGCGCGTGATGCGGATGCTCGTCTCCTGAAGCCGACAGCTGGCCACACCTCCTCCTGGACCCTCGAGGACGGACGCCAGACTGGCATTGACAGCCGCCGTCGTTAGCCAGAGTGCAGCGATCGCTGCCGCCACGGTCAGCGTACACCAAGTCATTGCTCAGCCGATGTCGTCGACTTTGCACTGCAAGTTAGGAGCAAATGTCATCTTGATCCGAGTAGGAAAGCCCTTGAAAGAAACTGATTACACACTGAAAGAGACAGAAGTTCGGAGCTTTGTTGCCCTTTTAAGGGGAAGTGTTTATTTTTTTTTTGTTCACCGAGGTTGCAGTAAGGGCAAAAATATCCCTAATCACAATGAACACCAAGCGCTAAAGATGGTTCTTGTGAAAACCAAAGATAGACCGTGGCAAGCTGCCGCTAACCTTTCCTTCGGCATACACGGGCATGTACACAAATTCCGAAATTATAAAATGCACCCACATTAAAACGAAAGTTTAACGCAAGTTAGGGATGTCCGTTCGTATGCGTATTTTTTTGTGTCAGCTATTGTTCTCCTCTCTTCCTATGATGCACGTTTGCAACATGCTAGAGTTAGCAGATAATCTAATCTGCACTGCTTTCTAGCTCCCAGGAAGCGCTGCTAACCGACTGGCTATTGCACCTGCCTGACTAGCAAGTCTCAGGTGATGCGAAAAAAACTGCATGCGTAAGCATTGCCACTCCTCTTATTGGCTGCTAATCTAGCAGTCGTATCGGGGATTCTTAGTTGCTCGTGTTTCTTAACTGCAGACCGTATGTGCTATTTCACAGTGCGATTCCTTGAGATACTAAAACACGTGCACTACATCAGTAGTCAAATTGCTCATAAGAGAAACGGAGATTGTAACGCTTGTGTTTGATCATGCGTCGAGCTGCACGTGTTGCACAGAGATCCTTCCAGAATCACCGATATAATTTGCTCGGATAGGAAGAAGGGAAGCTTTAGAGGTAAATTTTGTCTGGCTTTGATATTTCTACGTCGCAACACTTAGAAAAAGCCTTATGAACACCTGACCTTACAGTCGCAAAGCTTTCTGTAGGCACAGGAGTTCGTTACTGACAGCGGCAACGGACTTGCTTAGTGTCCTTGAGACTGTCAGTGCCCAACACTCTCAGTGTGAAGCAACAGCCACTGGTGGACAACTTCTAACTCCAGCACGTTGTCATTATGACGTCTCATTACCACCAGCACGCACACGTTACAATTTGATTCAGGCAAGCAATATGGTAAATGAGGTAATCTGTTCTTGGAAACGTTGAGTTTAATAATACGGTGAAAGCCGCTCTGAACCTTCAAACGCATGAGACTAAAGTCTGCACCAAGAACACCATGACACTTTGCTGCTGCTCTCTTCTAATTTTTGTCGGCTACGCGTAAAATGTCTGCACGGTTTGCCAGAAAATTAGTCAAAGTTATCGTCTTCTTGCCTTGTCCTATCGTAGCCTAAAATGGCCCGGGCCTGGAATACTAAATTTCTACCACACAAAGCAGAAGGACTTCTTGGTATGCGTGTGTCATGATATAAAAAGTTTTTTTTAAATCCGCTTTATACCTAACGTTCCGTCGTTTGCAAGCAGACGACCGTACCGCGTGCATTGTCGCTTAGCAATCTAGGGGACTTCACAAGAAACTGTTTTCGACTTATAATTATCATGCGACAAAATAAAAAGGTTTCTTGCAACGCAGTATTTTTGGTTAGTTCTTCCAGTTCTACAGTTGTTCAAAATATTTTCCAAAGAAAGTACGCCGAGTAGAACGTTACGCTGTCGTTGTTGGAATAATCGTTTTCCGCGTGCAATCTGCTCTTAATATCCAGAGTACTCAAGTACGATTAAGCCCAAAAGTTAGCCCTTCTTTAATAGATTGTCAGTAGCTGCAATTAGACACAGGGGGAAAGAAGCATCGTAAAGTGCGCTTTGTATTAAGCTGAATACGGCACAATATCACATTTGCAAGGAAAAGCAAACTGGCCAACTTGATTGTATTGGTAACGGGACCTACTCGTATCTTTGGTATGTGCTCGTGATGTGCTAACCGCACGACATTGCAACAGCCTTGTCAATGTGGCTTGCGACTCTTGGCCTAAATATCCTGATAGTTAACTATCATGCTGGCATGCTGTCCTTTATTATTTGAAGCTGTCACGTTGTAGCAAAACAATCGTAGTTTTAGTTGGAATATAAATATAGACCGTAATGACTTACCCGGTATTGACGGCTCAAGTAGTAAAGAGATGCGATGTAGAAAATTCGTCGTGGAAAATCAGAATGGAAAAGTAATTGGCAGTGGAGCTTATTGTTGAGCAAATAAAGTTAAATCGCGATCCTATACGACGCAAACGTTAAACTTCTAGAAATTGGAGTATTGCCATTAGCACGGTCTTCCTGCAAGGACTAGCCCTACCGATGCAGTTTGTGACACGCTGGAACCAAGGAATAGGCCGTTCTAATAGCAGAGTGATGGAGCTTTCCTCTCTGATCCGCGACTTTGTGACTCGTGGCTGCAAGTGCTCGGCGGTGCTTATTCTTTAAGTGCAAGCTACTGCACAAAAAAAGGACGGCATTCTCGCTCCTCGGCTGCTGATTGGCTGAAAGTCAGATTCTGCCACTGCAGCGAGCAACGCTTTGTCCAAACATATCGTGTTGTTTTCTTGGGCGAGAAGCTAGAAACACAACTCACTGAGAACATTCTCCATCTCAGCAGGGAGGTGGTGCTCGGCGCAACGTTTTTTTTTTCTACTTTTGATGGACGTAGTTCATCTGTCGTATTGTTTTTCTCTCTTCACTTGTATAGGAATGTTGATACGGTAAATTGCATCATGGGGGAGTTGTTTTTATTTGCGTGAGTCTTTTTTATTTGCTGTCTACTGCACAGTTGCGCTTACATCAACGATAATGTAAGCTACTCGTCACTTGCGCCGATCACGGAAGGCGAATTCGGGAGGATGAAAATGCACTTGGAAGGACATGATCGATTCCGCATTTTCTAGTTTGCTGCCAGAACTAACTTCTGGTCCCAAATTTGAAAGCTAACACACATAAAAGGCATATGAGGAAGGTGCAATGAAGGAAACAATGGAAAATGACCGAGGTAATAATGGCAATAAAAAGGCTACTTATTATGTATGTTTGGTATGAAGCGGATGACGCACTTGGTTGGACATGGCAGTTCAGTTTAAGAAAAGGCTGGGCGCTGGAAAGGTGAAATGCATGCATCCTATTGGTGGATGGATGCATCCTGCTGTGCTAGGAGACCAGTTTCCAGGCCAATCGTGCAGTAGTATCAGCAAACACAGACAAGATCGACCAACCGCTGCTGGGAAGCGCAGAGGTGCTTGTAGTAGACACAGCGGGTCTCGCGGGCTAAGAATTATCCCATGCGATGTGAGATGACTCAGTGTATTTTGTGCCGGCAAAATATCACAGCCTTTAAAATATGTCCTGTACTCTCGTTGAACGCTCAGCGACGGGAACGTCGAGGGCTCAGCGAACTTTCTTTTAGCGTGTTGCTAAAATAAGACAAAGTCGTTACGTATTCTGCTCCGAACTCAGTAAAAATTGGCGCCGGCACGATATATATATATATATATATATATGTGTGTGAGTGTGTGTGTGTGATCTTACAAAATCGGAGTTTTGTAACCTATATATCTTTGACTAAAATGCCGTAAAGCTTCTACAACAACGTTTCTTGTTTGTCTAGAGTCGTGCACGTAAGCAATAAAGAGTGAGTTTTCTAGCAAGGTGTAGAATACTTTTATTTCCTAATATAATAACAAAAACTACGCATGATGACACATGAAATCCTGCGATCGCCTTCACATTTACAGATTTAAAATGCAGCAAAGTTTAAACGAATACAGCTTACTTGATTTTCTGAGCACAAAGACGCAACTTACTCGATTGCAGATTTTTAAAGTTCTCGGTGCTAGTCAAAGGAGACCTAAATTATACTGCACACTGTTCATGTTGTTAATACAGTAATAAAAATTGCGTGACATTTACACAGGTCTAATATGAAGTTCGCACCCCTTCATCCACCTGAAAGCTCCGTGTAATGCTTATTTGTCCAAAAGTCGTGTGTACGCGTCCACTATGTACGCATCCTTGTAAGTAGTGTACTTGTCCTATTATTAACATGATACGTTCTAAAACTCACCATTAAAATTATTGAAAGGAGTTTTAACAATTCATTATCGTCTACGCTTGCGAACGCTCACCAATCGAGTGCGCTTAGTGAAACTACAGCACTGGCAGTGTTAAGATCAACGTTATTGGGTTTTATAAAGAATAAAAAAACGTGAAATTTGTGATCGCAACTTCAAGCTTGTGTGTCTCGGAGAAATTAATCACAACACATGGTTACCGTGAGTACGCAGTATGCCGTCGTTTCATCAAAGTCGTAGAGCCCCCGCACTGTACAGCGGCCGGAGTTCGGCCGCTTCTTTGGGGCTTTTAGATAATAAAGCACGTTATAGAATGTGATTCTTGAAGCCACATTCCTAACGTCGAAGTCGATAAAATGCCGCTAATTATTCGGTCTCGCCGCTAAAAAGGCCGTCGGTCTCTAAGTAGAAAAACATTTGACGCTAAACAAGCCGAAACGTTCTAAAGTCAAGCGAGAAAATTACTAAAATGACAATACTTAGCAGGGCTGCCTCGCCGCGGTGGCTTTCACACCCACAGACGCAAACGTTAGTCTGAATTGATTCTTGAAAGTAGATGCTCAATTACGTTTTCTCCATGCTGTCCCCCGTCCGATTAAAGAGCTGCATGCCAACCTATAGCAAAAAGTTACTGCTTTTTACACGCCCTAGGAAAAGCCAACACGAACACGTCTTCAATTGTCGAATTAAGTGACAGCACTACATGGGTCTAAAGCAAACGGCAGTATCCGATTTTCTAATCCGACCTTGCTAGAGGTTAGCGATCATTGGAAATAGGCTTAAATTTGAATGCAGATAACCATCAGAGAAACTGTGCTTTAAATACCGAAATTTGGACGAATAGGTATGTATTCATGGTTGGGAAAGTTACAAGCAGCGCGAAAAACGCGGGCGGCCTGTGAACGATATGCATTGCGTAAAACCACGCAGACGTTAACTCCACCAAATGGCTAACGTGTTTATTTGAGGCACCTAGATTTTACGGGTGCTTGCGACCATAAAGGAATAAGCATCAATTTGCGGGTGAGCGCATACTACGTGTCCTTCATCCGTTTTATTATTTTCCCCCTTTCCCCATCATCTCGTGCAGGGCAGCCAAATAGGTTCGAGTGAGTGAGTACGAACTTTATTGAGGTCCTGAAGAGAATGAATTAAAGCGGGGCCGGAGGCCCCGCCAATCAATCCGGTGGCTCCACCCAGGTCGGGGCCGGTAGAAAGAGTCCTTTGGCGACGGCCCGGGCCCTCTGGACAGCCTAGGTTCGACCAGAGTGAACCCCGTTGATTCAAGATTCTATGTTTGGATGACGAAATGGCTTTTGTACCAACCACTGTTTTGTCTCGCAGTAATTTTTTCGGTAGTTCCTGTTTTCTTAAGGGAAGATGCCACTTCCATTGCAACGCATTCGGCCGAACGCCAACGCGACGTGACTATACTTCAGCAGGAACCGGCCCGAGGAAGATAAACTGCTCTCAAAGTCAAGCGAACAGCGAGGACATCGTGTTGTACTCCTGCTCAAGTGAGAACGCCTCATATGAAGAAGGCTTGGACAGAGTTTTACGCCAGAAGGCCAGTAGAAGAAACATTTGCAGGCGGTTACTTCAAGTAATCAACTATCATGCCACTGCGAAGGTCATCGACGCACAAATTCTCTTTGTGTCTGACACACCTGCGGACAACCGCAACCACCTTAACCGTGAGTCCATTTCTGCTTTTCTGGAGGCTGTTTCCCCAGGACAGATTAAGAAGATTAGAAATAATACTCCAAAGAATGTCCTAGCCATATGTCGACAACCGAAACGCAATCGAAGATTTGATGGCTTGGGCAACATTAATGCCCTCTACCTCGCTCCTCAGGACAATGAAAGCACCGCTGGCGTTGTTTATAAATTTACGCATTGATTAGTCACAGCGACCTGCCCATTTTAATCAAACCTGAGACAGATGGTGCTGCCTTACTGCACACTGGGCGCCTTGGCAACCCACTCGAGTTGTGTAAGGCTCACCTTAAATGGTGACTGCCTATCATAACACGTGAAGGTGGCCCACTTTCGGCTAGAGATGGGCAAAACGGCTCACTATAGTGAGCGGCTCGGAACGGCTCAGGTCACTGAAATGAATCGGTTCATTTGAACGGTTCACCGGTTCACTTAAATGTGTCACCTGTGTTATGCATATTGTATAGTTATTTCACTTAAAAAAACGATATATGCATAATCGAATAACCATGTTATTGGTCTTTTCGCTATTTTTAGAGAATATTTTTTTTCATTTTTAAAAACGTGAATTTTTAGTTGTAATGAAACTTTCTTTTCTGATATTGAGGATAAAATGCTTATAATACTCTAACAGGCACAATGCGACGTACTTTTCTCAGAAAAAAATCCAAGTTCATCGTCATTACAGGAGCTTTTCTGTTTTTGTGGTAATTTAAAATCAACTTTCGTCAAAATAACAACACAAAATTGTTGTACATTATCTTTCAACTCTATTCATTTATTCACATACGCACGCTCACTATAATACGAGTGAGCTGTAACGCCATGCAAAATTCATGTCGAAATCATTTCTTGAAGTACAATACAAAAATCATACTAAAGATCCACAAAACTGCCACACGTACCTTTCGTTTATTTTTATTTTTTTTTTCGTTTTCTTCGCTTGAGCGCACGCGCGGTACTGGCGATCATGCCATCATGCGTCAGGACAAAAAAAGAAAAAAAAAGAAATGAAGTTCTATTACAACGCAACAGATCATTGGACTCATTTTATTGACGTGCTAATGATACACGCTCAGAAAATGCAAACAACTGGATGCCATGGGTGACATTTTCATGACTACACTAATTAGCACAAGTGAAGGCCAGGACGTAAATTGTCCGTTCACCTGTTGTCTTTAAAGACACGAAAGACCGTCAGTGTTGTTGCACCTGCGCACGATGTACGATCGGTGAGAGTCGTGAGACATCGTTCGAACAGCAGCAGGCAATGAACGGTACCATCCTTTGTCAATTAAGGCTTCTTTACTTCTCCCTTCGGTGGCATCGGGACGCACAAACAACGAAAGGGACTGCTGCGCACACCACATTGCGAGCAAGTACGAGTAGCGCGAGTCTGCCCACGCCGGCCACCACTCGTCGGTCAGAAAACGAAACCTCGAAACTCAGCAGAAGACCCGGCTCTGACGGCACGGTCCGGCAAGGCTCGAGAGAGAACCGGATTTCTCTCTCCGAAAGAACCACCGCTCACTTACTGAACCACGGATCACTCGCTATTTTTTTTTTAAATCCGGCTCGCTCCTGAGCGGGTTCCGCGGTTCCGCTCAGGAGCGAGCCGGATCTTTTGAGCCGCTCAGAAAAGTAAAAAGAGCGAGTGATCCGTGGTTCAGTAAGTGAGCGGCGGTTCTTTCGGAGAGAGGAAGCCGGCTCTCTCTCGCTCAGTGAGCCGTGCCGAACCGTTACATCTCTTCTGATGCGTGAGACTTCCGCGCCATCTATTAGCGGTGCGAGAAAGCAACTGCCCTCCCGCCCTTTCTCGCCACAGTCCCCTCCACCCCCTCGCCTTTGGCTGTCTGTTGAGCCCCTTTTTAAAAAATGTCACAGTTTCGCCCTAAGGGCGAAGCAATGAATGCGATAGCAACACAGCAATGTCATACGAAGTAAGGTGAGCGGCTTTGGTAGCAATATGAATTGTAGTAAACATGAGCTGATTAATTAAGCAGGTGTGCTGCGGCGTAAGTAGACCGACATGAAGAGAGACTCGATGACGACGAGAAGGCGCGTGTGAAACGGTGGTGTTGATGAGAAGCGCTTCCCGTGGGCAGCGCGTGCGAAGGGACACACCTCTAGCCCTGCACTGCCGATCCGTGCAGCATTGCATGTGTAGCGTGCGTTGGAAAATGTGGCCCGACTATTACTAACCGAATGAACAAGCGTGGTGTGAGCGCGCACAAACAAACATGAATAGATCACACTGAATGACTGCAGCCAACGACCGTCAAAACTCTGGCAGCGAGCGGATACGCCGCAGCGGCGAAGGTACGTGCGGTCTATCGCTTTAACGGAAACTGAGCGGCGAATGCACGCGGCGCATAAAGGTCAGAGCCGTGTGGAGATAAGAGACGGTGCGAGCGAGCGACGAGTGCGGTTGTTGGCAGAGCGGAAGTGCGCCCCCCCCCCCCCCCCCCGCGCTCCCTCCGGCGCTGGCTTCCCGCTTCCTTGCTTGCGCGTGGGAGATTGAGTGCATTCGCTCTCCGTGATAGCGCGCGTCCCCGCACGCTTCCGCTCGGGCATACGGCACGCGGCGAAGATTTTATCTATAGGGAACCTCACGGCGACGGCGACGACGACGGCGACGACGACGCCGACGGCAGAAATCCGGTTTAAGTGTCCATATAATTGCTATCGCAATAAAAAAACGAGTGAGTTGTGGTTCAAGTGAGCGGCGGTTCTTTCGGAGAGAGAACCAGCTCCCTTTCTCCAAAAGAACCGCCGCTAACTTTTACTGAACCACGGCTCACTCGCTCTTTAAAAAGAGAGACTCAATAGATCCAGCTCACTCCTGAGCGACCCATATCTACTTTCGGCATGCGGTACAGCCTTTCGTACCCAAACCTATACAATGCAGAAGATGACAATACATTGGACACGTAACTGCTGTCTGCCGAAATTCAACAGTATGCCCACAATATTCCGATCCACAGGACGTTGCCACCTGCCGTGCGATAGAGATCAAGTGCCCAAACAGCCAATGCTGTCACGCTGCGTCATCAAAATACTGTCCACACCTAAGGGAAAAAAAAGTCACAGGCCTGCGCGACACACGCCGCACAGTCACAGCGTAAGCTGGTGGAGCGGCTCAAGAGTAGCTCCAATTTGGGCACCACGCACAACAGAGTCTTCGCGGCAGTCTGTTCGCCTCGTTTTGACGAGAACGATCTGAACTGTCCGCCCGGCGTCGACGGCGAGCTGCGGCTTGTAATGTTCTCTGCACAGCAGTCTGCTGAGTCCGATGATGCCTTACAACTGCACCTGCACGTAAACTTAGAGTCGCAGTACAACTTGCTCGTCGCCAAAGAGAATATTCAGCATTAGTCACCCTAATCTAGCTAAAGCTTATGATTCCGTGGAACATGGCATACTGATAAAGCAGTTAGAGAATTAGGTTTCCGAAATACATCACGGCATGGCTTTCAGAATTTTTAAGTGAAAGAGAATTCCACTGTTTTCAAAACGGATGTTCATCGTCTAGGTATAAGCAGAAGAGGGGAGTACCACAAGGGTTAGTATTATCTCCTGATTTATTTAATATATTCTTAAGCTCCATCCCGCTGCTCCAGGACATTAATGTATACGTTTATGCTGATCACATCGCTTCTTTTGCATCGAATGATGATCTACATTCACTTTATCAAATGTTACAAAATTACTTATCTATTCTTGAAACTTGGATTGAGACCATACATTTGTCTCTGAACGTTAGTAAAAATGATCTCCTTCTCTTCCCTTTAGATGTCCCCGTTCAGATTTCACTGATGTATCGTCAAGAGTTCATTCCCCAGGTGGATTCTCTTAAATACCTTGGAATTACACTTGATGGAACACTAAACTGGAAAAGCCACATTGAAAACGTCGCGTTTAAGGCAAATCGGGCTGTAGGATGGTTGCGTAAAATCAGTACCCGACGATATGGGTTGCGATAAAACACATTAATTGTGATATATAAAATGTATCCGACCCATCATGGAATTTGGGTGCGTCTTGTTTTCTGGCTGCCCAGCTTATAAAATTCAACCTTTGGAATTAGGAAGGGAAGCTCTGCGTTTGTGCCTTGGACTCCCTAAGTTTGTTGCAAACACCGTTCTGTATATGGAAGCGCGATTACCATGTTTAAAAAGTAGATTAAGAATCCTTACTGTCCAAACGTACCTAAAGTTTTACGATTCTCCTCAAAGAAAATCAGTGTATGCTTTCATTATGGAACCAAGTACACTTTTTAATAATCATTGGTCGCAACTGCACACTACTCAAATTGTATTCGTACAGGCAAATCTAACACCACTGAATGTACAAATTCAATGTATTCACCCAAAAAGTCAATCCAAGAAATACCTCAAAATTGAATTTGACGATATTTTCCCCTCGAATGTTAAACTAATACTATTCCAATATTTAAGTGACCAATTACAAGATTACCTTTCCAACCAGGAAACAAACAATATAATAGCCACTTACACTTCAATGTTAGACGAGAAGGCTGGCGTAGGCATTTTTCTCCTTCTCTTAGTTGGTCCTTCTCTATTCGCCTTCCGGATTACACGCCTATTTTCATAGCAGAATTATTGGCGATTGTTTTAGCACCGCGCAAACTACCCCGCTATCAATTGTCAGCTGTCCTAGTAATAGACTCTCGGTCAGTACGTGCGTTGCTTTCCTCGGCAACGAATACAACTATCTTGAATGTGAATACAACTATCTTAAATCTTAATTTAGTCCCCCTACAACGTTACAAAAAATTAATTTGCTCTGGGTTCCTGGACACTGCGGTTTATACCTAAACGAAATGGAAGATTAATTAGCCAGAACATCTTTAAATAGACCTGTGATTCATATTTACCGGATACAGCTTACGTCACTGCATCGAGATTCAGAACGTTTTGCCTACAAAATGACTAAAGCAAATTATCACTGATCCCATCCACAGACTTTCAGCATCTCGGTTTTGGCTGGAATAATCAGTGGTGTCGTTCTCGGCAGTTAGAAGTTACATACTCCAAGTTAGGCTGTCGGATCCTGGAATTTGATTTCCATTTACATAGAGCTGGTCTGACGATGTCCCCTCTGTGCCACAATTGGACGGAAATTGAAGCAATAGACGACTACGTTTTATCGTGCCGACGTTATTCATACTGCAGAAAGATATTAATCGAAGCTCCACTCTGCAAGACTGGCTTAAGAATAAATACAATAGTATTATTATCAATTGGGGCCTCCACCCTCGGCTATTGTCACAGAGACAGAATTGCGCAGTGTTAGAATTTTTAACTGAAACAAGACGATTACCCTGCTAATTATTGTAACTCTATTCTACCTATCAGATCAGTATTCATTTCACTGAAATTTGTTTCTCCAAATTCCTTAGTAACATCGTATGTATTCTGGCCTTAATTGCAACCTCATTCAAAATTCACCTTTCATGTAGTCTGACAGCTCGCTGGCATACTAGTCTGGTTATACGAAATCTTCTTTGTTTGTGTTTTTGCTTTCTTTTATTTTGCGTTTCTCATTTTCAAAAAGAATTTTGTTTAGGTATCTACCGCCACCCGATTCTTGGCCGATCCCCTTTAGTGGGTGCGAGCCATGATAAAGGATCATCATCATCAACCTGAGCGCTATATACATCAGTTGTAAATATATATTATTCTACACTCGTGTGCATGCTTTCTTCCAACAATACTCCGGTGGAAGTGCGGGGTGCAATCACGGAACTTCGCAGCTGACGTCTTCTACCTGCCGCCACAATGGCAGATCAACCAACCGAACCAGCAACGCCTCAGCAAACCATGCCAATCGTCATCCTCACTCATCCGCAGGACCCGCGGACATTTTGCGGGACGGACAACGCCGACGTCGAAGACTGGCTTGCGATGTACGAGCGAGTGTGCGACAACAACAGGTGGGATCCAACAATGATGTTAGCAAACATGATATTTTATCTGAGAGGAACTGCGAAGCAATGTTACGATACACATGAAGCTGACCTGGCAAGCTGGGATGTCTGCAAAGAAAAATGAGAGACCTGTTTGGCAGGCCTAACGGTCGTCAGTTGGCAGCAAAAAAAAAAAAAAAAAAACACTTGCGTGCCGCGCTCAGACGTGAACAGAACCGTGTCGTTTACATGCAGGATGTGCTGGCCCTGTGTCGCAAGGCGGATAAAAACATGACCGAGGCAGATAAGTTCGGTCACATACTAAAAGGTACTGCAGACGATGCCCTCAATCTCCTGATGTGTAAGGATTGTGCCACTGTGGATGCAATTATAAAGGAGTGCCGGCGCTTCCAAGAAGCGAAGGGCCGCCGCATTGCTCGAGCTTTCGACCGATTGCCCAATACCGCAGCGACATCTTCGTGCGAAGACCCGCCGCGGTTTGTTCAGCCGACGGGACCGGAAGATATAACGCGCACCGTTCGCCGTGAGCTTGAGGCCATGGCTCCGGCTCCAGTTCATTGCGACTGTCGGGAAAGCGCGCCCGCTATCTCACTAATACAAGCGGTCGTTGGGGAGGAAATAGTGAGTTTGGGCATTCCATCTTTCTGCTCTGTCTGCCATACGAACACCTACCAGATTTCTCCGGCCGCTCGCTTCCAGACAAAAAGCTTTACGCCGCTCCGTCGCAACCCAGCTGACTGGCGCACAGCGGATGATAGACCCACTGTTTTAATTGTTCCGGTATTGGACACATCGCTCGTCATCGCCGCAGCCGCTGGTTGTCGCCTCCTCGGCGGTCGTCTCCGAGTCACTACCGCCAAGTGCTAGACAATCGCACTTTCTCGCCGTAGATGCCGGCTAGGAACATCCAATGCCGACAGTGCTCCACCAAGATACAGCCGCTCCCCGTCTCCGCAAGGCTGACGCTCCCGTTCGCCTCTGATTCACCACTCTTCGTCCCCATCTGCAACCGGTCGCTTCACTCCGGGAAACTAGGCGGTCAGCTCTCCGGAGGTGAAGCTGCAACTCCGACCCGGCCGACAAATCCGCTGTTGAACCCGCCTACACGCGGAAACCTACTTGACATTGAAATTGATGGTGTTCCTGTCACATCTTTCGTTGACACAGGAGGGCAGCTTTCAGTTATGAGCGCTGCTCTCCGCCGAAGGCTCAAAACGGTTCTGACGCCCACCGTACTGTGCACTGTGCGAGTCGCCGATGGGAGTACTTCACCTTTTCTTGGAATGTGGACAGCACGTATAACCATTGGGGGCCATTATACCGTTCCTTTATTTATCGTCCTTGAGCACTGTCCGCACGACCTAATTCTCAGCCTCGTCTTCCTTTCGAAACACTCTGCCAAATTGACTGCTCCGCAGGTGTTGTACAGTGCGATCTGCCATTGCCTGCTGACGCCACAACTTGTGCTCCACACTGCTTATGTTCTGCTGAGTTTGCAAGGCTGTCTCCACAGGTGGCTACAAATGTCCTCCTGACGCCCTGTCCTCCCGTATCTGATGGCGAGTACGTCGTGTCGCCGCTTACTCACGTGGTTTTGTCGCGCAATATTGCCCTACCGAGCACCATAATCCGGAACCTAGAAAACTGCGCTTGCGTGCCCATCCTCAATTTTGGATTCTCAACGCATGTGCTTCCACACGGCAACGCCATATATCGCTCCTTTGGAAGAATTTTAGATCTCTTCTTTGGCCTCTGAATCCTTCCTAAACACCAATGGACTTTGTCACCCACTCCTTCGTGCGCGACGCCTGCGGACGATGTTTCTCAGATGATTGCCCCTGACCTTCCTTCCGCGGAAGGAACAGCTGTTCGTCACATTCTCTTGTTATATCGGGATATCTTTGATTTGAACGACCCTCCACCGGGCCAGAGGTCTGTTGTCAAGCATCGCATCAACACCGGTGACTCCAGCCCCATTCATAGGCGGCCATATATATCGTGTCTCCGCAACAGAAACGGTCATCATATATACGGAAAGAGATCGATAAGATGATGGACAAGGACATCATTGAACCTTGCAGTAGCCCGTGGACATCACCGGTCATCTTAGTAGGTAGGTAGGTAGGTAATAAACTTTATTGACGTCCTGAAGTAGTCACCCCTCGTTTTCATGGAGGGAGGACCACGGGCCGCTCCCACGTCGGGACGGGAAGGCCAAGCCTCACCGCCGCATCGTGGGCCTTCTGGACTGCCTTGAGTTGATGGAACCAGTCATGATTCTTGATCAGTAAATACAACGTGTCTTGCGAGATTCCTTGATCCGTGTGGTGCTGTAAAGAGGGGCACTCCCAGAACATATGGTTAAAATTGCTGTAACCGCCACAGTCGGGACACGAAGGGGAGACCTCCGCGAAACGACTATAGATCGAGAGGCTGGGATACGAGTGCGTTTGTAACAACCTAAGCGTAACCGATTGAGGCCGTGATAGATTTCGGTGGGGCGACGGAAATGCCCTGCGAGCAAGTTAATAATGCTTTGTGACTTCGTTAAAGGTGGAGAGTATGTCCCTAAAGCGGGGGGGGGGGGGGTTCCGTCTCCGCCACGATCGGACCAGACCCGTCGCGGGCCCGCCCGGTGCACCGGCCCCAGATAGCCCGGCACGGCAAGCGAGACCTCGCGCCTGAGCATGGGCCAATTCATTGGCGTTGACAAGCCCCCGTACTTTCGACCCTACCTGCGCCGGGAACCAGGTGATGGTGTGATGAACAAGTACTTTTCCTTCGAGTATCTTGGTGACTTCCTTACAGACGGCCCCACATGTGAATACTCTGGCTGCTGATCTCGAGTCCGTGTAGACTTCCGTTTTGCTTGGATCTAACAGCGCAAATGCTAGGGCTAGCTGCTATGCCTTACCGGGCGACGAGGTAATGATTGATGCGGCCGAAAGTACCCGGCCTCTTGGTGTCAATGGAGACGGCCGCAAAGCGGGAGGTGCTGCTAGCGGAACGCTCGTATTGAGCAGCATCGACGAAACATGCGTCCCGACGCGTGTGCGTGTGCGTGTGTTAGGAGTGCAGAGGCCCTAGCCAACCTTCTGCCTGTATTGTGTTGTGGGTGTACGTTCCTCGGCAGTGGAGAAACCTTAATGTAAGATCTCGTGTGATTTGGCAGCTGCGTGTTGCGTTCCATCGCAAAAATGGGATTGATGTTGACGCCTTCAAGGATTTTTCGCCCCGCGATGGTGGACGAAAGTCTAGCAAGCTACGCCGTCTGCTGCGCTTCAATGACTTCCTCTAGGGTGTTGTGAATACCTAGGCTCATGAGGCTCTCGGTGTTAGTACGCATCGGGAGGCCAAGGACCCTCTTTATACTCTTGCGAATGAGCGTGTTTAGATTGGTTCTCTCGTGAACTTGCCATTTGTGCATAGGTGCAACGTAGTTTACATGCATCATTAGGAACGCGTGGTAAATCCTGAGGAGGTTGTCTTCTTTGAGCCCTCCTCTATTGTTAGAACACCCTGGAGATTAGTCTAATTATTCCCTCCACGTGCGAGGTTAGTCTGAGGTCTTAGTAACGAAAAAAAAAAACTCGTGATGCTTCTGCGTTGACTACCGTCACCTCAACAGGATAACAAAGAAGGATCGTTATCAACTGCCTCGCATAGACGAAGCTCTTGACTGCCTTCACGGATCCCAGTACTTTTCATCAATTGACCTCCGTTGCGGCTATTGGCAGATTAGCGTCGATGAGGTGGACCGCCACAAAACCGCCTTCGTCACACCGAACGGTCTATACCAATTAAAAATCATGCCCTTTAGATTATGCAATGCGCCAGCTACATTTGAGCGCATGGACTCTCTCCTGCGCGGCTTGAAATGGTAAACATGCTTCTATTACCTCGACGATGTGATTGTGTTTTCGCCAATTTTTGAGAGCCACCTGCAGCAGCTCAGGACCATCCTCCTCATGTTTCGCAGTGCTGACTTTCTGCTAAACTCTTCCGGGTGCGATTTCGGTCACAGCAAAATTACTATGCTCGGCCATCTCGTAAACGCCGCCGGAATCCAACCTGATCCGCAGAAAGGTCGCGCCGCGCGAAATTTTCCTGCACCTTGCTCGACAAACAATGTCCGCATTTTTATGGGCTGGTGGTCATATTTCCGGCGATTTGTAAAAAAAAAAACCGACATCTCTCGCCCTCTCAGTGACTTTCTTAAGAAAGATATCTCTTTCTTTTGGGAAACACTTCAGGAGAAAGCCTTCTCTACCCTCATTGAGCGGCTTACAACTTCGCCGATTCTGTCACACTCTGACCCTTCTGCGCCCACTCAAGTACGAACTGACGCGAGTGGTCATGACATCGGCGCTGTCCTCGCTCAGCGTCAACAGGGCCAAGACCGTGTCATTGCTTACTCCAGTCGCCTTCTTTCCACGCCCGAGCGCAATTACACCATTACTGAGAGGGAATGTGTCGTGCTTGTATGGGCGGTCGCGAAATTTCGACCGTACCATTTCGGTCGGAACTTCTCCGTTTTAACTGATCATCACGCCCTGTGCTGGCTCTCCTCTTTGAAAGACACAACTGGACGACTTCCACGATGGGCATTACGTCTGCAGGAATATACATTTTCTATTACGTATAAGTCAGGACGCCTACATAAAGACGCTGATTGCCTGTACCGCAATCCTGTGGATCAACCGGACGATACCGATGCTGACTCGGACAAATGAATTCTGTCCCTTTCCGGGTTTCTTCATATCGGCGACGAGCAACGCCAAGGTCCTGTTTTTGGAACACTTATGGATTGCCTAAGCTCCGCGCCCAATGACCTTTCCCTCCAGATGTTCACCGTGCGCGATGGAACCTTATACTATCTTAGCGTTCGTCTTCAGGGCCCGGAGCTCTTCGTAGTCGTTCCAAAGCACATCCGACTGGCCGTCCTTCAGCAACTACACCACTCTTCTACTGCTGAAGATCTGGGCATCACTCGTACTTACGACCGCCTACGGCACCGCTTCTTCTGGCCCGGCATTCATCACTGTGTGCGCCGTTATGTCGCTTCTTGCAACCAGTGTCATCGACAGAAGATGCCTGCTATGCCTCCTGCTGGTTTGCTACAACCAACTGATATCCCTACAGAGCCCTTCTTCCGTGTAGGACTACTTGGCCCTTTTTGGCCTACTTGGCCCTTTTCCTATTTCCATCAAAGGAAACAAATGGATTGCTATTTCAACAGATTATGCCTCTAGATATGTCATCACAAGAGTGATGCCAACCAGCTGCGCTTCAGATTTCGCCGACTTCTCACTATACGACGTCACCCTGCACCACGGCGCCCCTCGCCAGATACTTACGGATCGGGGCCGCTACTTTCTATCGAAGGTCGTCGATGATCTGCTTCGCTCCTGTTCTACAGAACACCACATTGCTAGCGCGTACAACCTTCAAACGACCGGCCTCACTGAACGACTCAACCATAGACTAACTGAAATGCTGGCCATGTGCGTTTCCGACGATCACCGCTACTGGGACGGCACTTTACCATACATCACTTTTGCATATAACTCGTCCCGTCCCGACACTGCCGATTCTCATCATTTTACCTTTTGTATGGCCTCGACCCCACCTTGCCCTACGACACGTTGCTACCTTCGGAAATACAATCACCCAGCATTGATTAGGCTTGCGATGCTATTGCCTTGGCCGCCCAGGCCCGAGAGATCGCCCGTCATTGCCTCACAATCTCGCAAGCTTCTCAAAAGCGATGCTACGACTGTCACCACCGACAACACGTTTCACCTGGTTCCCTTGTCTTTCTCTGGGCGCATTCACGTCGCGTCGGCTTGTCGCAAAAACTACTTTCCCGTTATTCTGGTCCGTACGAGGAATTACGTCAACTGTCTGACGTGACATACGCAATCGACCCGGTAGGTCAGTCGTCAGTGCCTCCCAACGTCACCAGAGATGTTGTTCACGTCGCCAAACTCAATTACTATGTCCCCACATTAAGTGAGGCCCTATTACCTGCACCGGGATGGAGCAAGCCCCACCGGGAGGGTGATGTTAAGGTGATGGGAAAGAAGAAGCTGACACGAACTAGAGAAAGACGAGAATAATCTGGCCTTTGCCTGAGTGCCATATACATCAGTTTTGACTATACTATATTGTACACCCGCGGGCATGCTTTCTTCCTGCAACAATATTTTATCTGCGTAGCTGCTTAATCTAGCTGTTATGTGTGGTTCGTATCAAGAAACTGCCGCGCCGTAGCCATGGCAACCAGTAGGGCGGCGACACCCAGGAGGGCGGCTCCTCGCCAGCTCCCTCCGTTGCTGACCCCCGCCTCTCTTCTCTCCGCGGCGCGCTGAGCCAGCAGAAAAAAAAAGGCGAAAGCTTGCACTAGGCCGCGCAAAGCTCAAGACACAGTGAAGATGGCCGATTGATTGCGTCTCTTGGTTGTAGCTAGATTGAACTTGGCTATGTCGAGGTTTAAACTTAGTTGTAGTTACACCTATACTCGTGTACGTCATCTGTGCTATAGTACTGGAAACGTGCGCGGCGGTAGCGCGACGGTGCGGGGGAGCATAACGTCATACCAGCTGTGGCGGCGGCAATAGCTCGGCGGTGGCGTGATTATGCGGCGCACCTTTCCAGTACTATCACAGATAACGTACACGAGTATAGGCCTAGCTAAAACCAAGTTGAAGCCTCGACATAGCCATGTTCAAGCTAGGTACAGCCAAGAGACGCAATCAATGGGCCATCTTCGCTGTGTCTTAAGCTTTGTGCGGCCTAGTGGAAGCTTTCGCCTTTCTTTTCTGTCTAAATTCCTTGCACTGTTGTGTGATGTAAACCCTCCCGCCTGAGCCATCTTCTCGCCTGCAGTACTTTAAAGCAAATAAAATCAAGAACTAATAAGTGAGGATTCTACTTCTTCAAGCCTCCTATGGCTTTGTAAGACAGAATCGGCTGCGCTGTATTTTTGTAGTGGTCCTGATCGTTCGAGGAGCTCAAGGTGAGCGTGCAACAGTCTTTCAAGTCTATCCCGCTGCTTTACATTCAAGACTCCGTGGGCTTTACGAGTGCTCTTCCAGCTGCTAAACCTGATTGCTCAGCGGGAACGCGACATTGCATTGCCCTCCGGCGGTTGCTCGTCTTGGCCCGCCATGCCCGCTCTACCGTTTTTCTCACTAGAGGTCAGAATGTCCCTGAGCCTAAATGCCGATAAACGAGTGATCGGTTAGCATAGAGCACATTACTCGTTATCTACGTGGAGAAATACTCCTTACCAGCGTCGTTTGCAGTCCTTCGACTTGACTCCCGAAAATGGTGGCAATGTCTATCACTACTTTTCACATGTGCGACCAGCCACCGTCAATAATGTTATTGCTGAATGAGATGAAATGAAGAGCTGTAGGCGAAAGATCTAAGTAATTTACTTTTGCTAAATGCGCGAATTCTCCTCATTGGTGTTGTTCTTCAGACTATTGTCAATAGCACGAGACCACGCGTGAGGATGTGTCGTATTCAGAGTTTAGTGGGACACTAAACCTGCAGTAACGCTACGTTCAGGTTTGTTTTGGTTTGGTTAATGGGTTCCGAACGTTCTAAGAAAAGTGGCAGCCATGAAAGACAGCGTAGTTGATAGCTTTAGATACATTCTGACATTTGCAGATTCGATGAACACAAGTCTCCAACTGATTTGCACTATATGCCCATGCGCCCAAAATGTCGGGACATCTAGGTGGGGATCGGATCGGATTTAGGGATCGGTAATCGCGATCACTAAATAGTTATGAGTGGGAGAACTCTTCAATGCTTATAAGACAAGGTATAATTTCTTAACACTTCGTCTACCATGTGTCCCCGCTAACGTTAGCCAAGACGTTCTAAAAAAGCAAAAAAAAAGGAAAAATGACATGGTAAGGTACAATGATAAAATATATGGTATTTGGTCTTCAGAGACATGACGACAGAACACCGTAGGTGTTAAATTCTTGCGATGGGTTTTTTAAATAATTATTTTCTTTGAACGGCTTGGCCAAGATTAGCTGGGACGCCATATATAGTTACAGGAAATGCGCAAGATTACTCGCTCTGCAGCTGTACACAATTGAGCTAATACAGAGTGATAATAAAGCAAAGCTGAATAAGCAAGCTTGCCGCGAAGCTTATTCTGGGAATCTTTAGCTAGAGAGTCAGGAGTTTACACGTTCCAGGTATACCGTGTTTTTGAGGTAACGCAATGACTTCGTTATGTACCTTCTTTGCAAGACGGATGCACGCGCTTCGCATAACTGCTCGGCGAAATTCCACATACGTAACCTGACATGGAGGCACCAGCTATGTCTCTACTTTGACGTCGGCGTGCGTCTTGCGTGCATTCATGCAGCGTGACTCCATCGCAGCCAGCAGCGGTGATTTTAACAGCGGGGCTGTTTAAGCCGATCGTTAGTCCGTGTAGAGTGAACAGAAAATGTGGGCCGATCCTGGCGGTACTGCAGAAAGGGCCCAAGCGCAATGGTACCTACCCCTGTGAAATAGCGAAGGTGTTTAAGCTCGAGGATGGTGTGACTTGGTAGTGCTTAGCCTAGCCTAAAAACGTGGCAATTACCTTGCGATATCCAATCAATACATAATCGATAATCGATCAATAATCAATTAATTCCGGCAAATGCTGGGGATGACTCGGTAGTGCAAGGTGCTTATTGTAGTGCAAGCTACGCTAATTTATTTTTCTAATTTTTAACTTAGTGCTCATCTTTTTTAGGAGGCAGCCTGAGTCCACTCATACGTCATGCGGAGCTTGCGTTCTGGTCAACAAGAAGGAAGAAGTTGATTTAGGGGCTCATAGGAGCTCTTCGAGTAAAATAAGTATAAATAGGCCTATAAAATAAGGATGCAAGTCGAACTGATTTTGGTTTTGTAGGCATTTCTAAACGGCTACGTGTATTATCTAGGCAAGGAAACATTTTCAACCCCGATCAGAATGGGCTGCCTGAAGCGTTCACTGTACAATGCTGTTGTGTGCCTCAGTGAAGCTACCTGCAGTAACGCTACGTTCAGGTTTTGTTTTGGTTTGGTTAATGGGTTCCGAACGTTCTAAGAAAAATAGCGGCCATGAAAGACAGCGTAGTTGATGGCTTTGGATACATTCTGACATTTGCGGATTCGATCAGCACAAGTCTGCACTACAAGAACTTCTTTTTCACATTGCTTGATGGGTGCTGCACAGTGGAAATTAAAATGTATACGTAAGTTTGACGGCTCGTTTCCCGTGCAATCTGCCACATCGACTTGTGTTCTTCGTGTTCTGCAACGAATGCGAACGTATTCCCTCAAATCCTGCATACACCTAAAAGCAACTATTGGCGTTAGCGAAAAACCAATTAAGCATAACAAACATTGATAATAAAGTACCCAAAGCATAAATCTGTTGTAGGAAGATGCCGTACAAAAGAGCAGAATAGAGCACCTTATGATTGACATTCTCAGGTCTGTTTAGGGAACGAAGAAACTCCTCGCAATGCGTTGATATGGTGACTGCATGAAGATAGTCATTGATGATTTCATGAGAATGTGGCTGTGCTTATGATGAGCCGGGCGGGAAGTTGAACCTTGAAGACGACCGGACTACGGCAGGAAAGTGATTAAGTCCTGCTGGGCAAAAGTGACCTATATATGGGACCAGTTGCGAGTGACAATGATAATTTATTATTCGAATGCATATGGCGGCACAGTTGTTTATCCGCGCATGAATAGCAATGGGCCATTCAGCGAGGGACACGCAAGAAATAACCTGATGTTACGCAAGAAGAACCAACAACAATCTTACGGGCTCGTGCTTGGTGTGTCTACACAAAGCGTGCTGCCGCTTATAATATATTGAAAAATAATGAGAGAGCTAAGCGATTTTTTTTTCAGGAACGAGCAGTGGCAAGTTCATTTCACGGTGCACCTGCCTTCATTTTTCGTTTAGGAGAAGGAAAGTAGAAATTCAGTAGCCGGGCGCTGAGGCCGTGTGTCTCTGGCGAGTATCTGCTAAACGACAAAAAAGCATTCGTTTGATCACAATAGTCATAATTAAGATGGCGATGTTAAGAAAGAAATAGAGATGCAGAAAATTATCCGGATAGCAGCGAAGTAATTGGCAGCGCGTAAAAAATCAATGCAGGTGGCGTCACGATTGTCCATGATTTAAAGAAACAAAATAGGAAAGTTGAGCTCTTACTGTGGATGCTTCAACCATCTTAACATGGTGCGATGGAAACTTGATTTGCTTTTCCGCTTATTCATAGACTGCACAAGGCGGATGCGTTTATATTTGTTGCATTACCCGTTGTGTAGTATTTCCTTAGAGACCCTAAACCTCATGTGGCCATTGATGACCCTGACTACCAACGATGCTAAGGATACATTGACTTATGGCATGGTTCAACGGCGCAGGGACAAGATAACAGCTCCTTGCAACATATCTTGTTTTTACGAGGCACTTGCGAATATATGATTTGTGGGACTTTTTTGCCACGGAAATAGACAATTGAGAGTGGTGAAGGTGAAAGAGGACCATGAGCAACAGCGTACGGGAGGGCTTTAGATTATGTTAGAACTGCATACTCTGGGAAGCACTGTAATCTACGTGAACGAGCACTTGCGAATTTTGCTATGAAGCGTAGTGTGTGACCTGAAAGCGCAAGACAGGAAATGGTCAGCTAAGCAAGCATGAGTAGAGGTAAAATGACAACCAAATTGAACGAAGAGGACGACATTACAAAGACTGACTGTGCAAAGAAATCTTTCGTTTTTACAATAATTGTGCTGAAGTCTAAACGTAGGGTGATTGCAATAAATATGGTTGGAATTTATACAGTTAGGCTCAGATGTACTTTGCCTACATGTTTGCAAAAGTGCAGAGAAACTCGGGTACAACGATCGATAAGCGCGGGGTGTTGGAACATGGCTACAAGCGTTATATAAACGCCGTAATACTCTCCTCCGCTAAGGAGGAGGAGGAAAAAAACTTTATTTAAGGCCAGCATTGAGGCCCCAGTAAAGAAAAGCGCTTGCTCCGCTAAGGCCCGCTGATGATCCACTGAGTCCGAGTGAAGTCAAGCAGTCCAGGAAGGAAGGAAGGGTAAGGGAAATAAGGAGAGGAATCGCGAAAGTTACGTGTTGGCGCCTTCCAATAGCATTGCGAAAACATTTGCCTATGACACGCCTGCAATTGCAGAAACCACTTCGGGCACGAGTTTTCCCGTTAGCTCTCGTATTCAAAGCACGGCGCACAGAGTTTCTTCTCTTTTGACCGTTGCGTGTCACGAGTCGGTTGCGACCGAGCCATTCCATTAGCTTCGCCCATGTCATCGCATTTCTTTCTGCGTGAACTCAGCCCAGTTATGAGTGGTGCGAACACCGTCGTGCAATTGAATGGAGTGGGGCCAACTCTTTCCTCGTGTGGCGTGTTATGCGTTTGTCGCGTTGTTCGAAGTGCGTCCCTCCGGGCGCCGGCGACCCCTTGTCGCACCCCTGCGGCCATGGCGCCATCGACCTACGGGGCCACGGGGGGTGCCACGCGATCTTTGGGCGCAACGCTGGGAGGCGTCCGCTCAAAAAGCTTGACTCGCAGTCGAGTTGCCGGCGCTCCTCTCTCCTTCCGGAACTCCGGCCGTGGTCAGCAGCTCCGGGCGGCGCAAGCGGTGAGTCGCACGTGTTGGCCTGCGTTTGCAATCGCAACTGGCAGTTTAATATTGCCCATAATTTGCCAGCGCATAAAGGTTCACACACAATTCACTTTACTGCGTCTGTGAATAGGTTCTATGCGGTAATTTTTACCAGATTTATAGAGTTTGCAGAAGAAAGAACGTTCGAAAATATATCGGTTTTTGGAACATGGAAACCGTTTTTCAGCGTACTACAATATTATTTAGAGTGGGCTACGTTTGCTAGCGAGCCATCGGCTAGCGTGTTGTGGCGTTACTTTGTAAGCAAGTGTAAGATACGGTGGCAAGGCCTAAAAAAATAGTGTAAGTCAATGGGGCAAAATCAAGGAGCGTTTAGCGGAGTTAACGTAATCCCGTAAGGCCGTTTTAAACGGAATGAGAGTGCTTGAAGAAATAAAAGGAAGACGAGTAAACGCTCAGATTCACCTATGGACCACGCATATAAACCTCATGCATCCATTTCAGCTTTGTGTGCGTGTGAGGGGTACCTAAGCGTGCTTTCTGTATTGTTCACTGAAACCGATATTAAACGTAGGGATGATTCTGCAAGACAGCGTGTAAATTCAAGTTATTCTACTAGAAGGTACAGATATGCATCTACCGAAGTATATTATATATTATTAACGCAAAGTACCTCTGAGGCCAACTATAAAATTGCAACCATATTTATTGTAATCTCCCTACGTTTAGACTTCAGCACAATTATTGTAAAAACAAAATATTTCTTTGCACAGTCAGTCCTTGTAGTGTCATCCTCTTCTTTCAGTTTGGTTGTCATTTTACGTCTACTCATGCTTACTTAGCTGAACATTTCCTGTTTTGCGCTTTCAGGTCAGACATGTTCAGCACGCGCGCTGCCCGCGACCCGCTGTCTAGCTGTGACAGCGGCTGCCGCTCCGCGTCCATGGTGGTCGTGTTCCTGGTGGTGGCCCTGATGGCTAACCCCGCAGGCTGCGCCATGGGTCCCGAGGAGAGCTGTCAGCTACGGCCCGTCATACACGTGCTCAAGCAGCCAGGCTGCCAGCCCAAGCCCATACCGTCATTCGCCTGCCAGGGGTCGTGTTCGTCCTACGTCCAGGTACACGTAAGCTGTGTTTGATATGAATTACAATCTCCCTTCGCTTTTGGGATGGCATTGAAACACTCAATACAGTAAGGTAGACGTCTTTACGTGGCAAGCGTGATTAAAATGCTTTGTGAAAATTCCTTAAACAGCGCCTCAGCATGAAAATTCTACTGAGGCGCAGCTTCATGGAGGCCACATGGGGATTCAAGAGAGATCTCTATCACTAATAATTCCAAGAAACTTGTAAGTTCTTGCGTACGAAATCATCTGCCGTTGATAGAAACAGCATAGTGTAAACAGCCGCCAGTGTACAATTTTTGTATTATATTTAGATGCTTTGGTGGTGAAGCGACCCCATTGTCCGAGTAGCAGCTTTCTTGAGTCTTGCACGCACCCTAAGAGGTATCACCCGCGAAGTTTAGGCACATAGTATGTTGTCTAGATACAGCATTACTTTGATTGTAGCAGGCAGGAGCTCAACGAAGCAAATAAATGTCAGTTTTAAGACGGTAGGGCTTAGTACTCAACCTGGAAAAAAAAAAGCTGCGACCGTATAGTGTCTTGTGCTTGGGCCCACTTTCAGTACAGCCAAATAACTACCTCTTAAGCAAGTCACTGGAGATCCATCAAAAAACTCGACCTGCAAAGCCCTTAATATTGAGAGCATATATGACGGCCTCGTGAAACGAGTTATTTAGCAGAGAAGCAAGGAAGCGGCGCTTGGTGATTGCGTGATTTTTGATGATAGACGTATGTCCCGAAATCAGTGACATTATGGATTGATGAGTGGCCCCGTCTGAAGCTAGCCATGAAGTCTGAATAAATGTTGTAGTGGCCTAAATACCACCGCAAGGTTTCTTGAATCACTTGCTTCATTACGTTTACCCCAGAAATGGCCGCAGCTATTGGGTAGTACGAGCCGAGTTCTAGTCGAGACTTGTGTTTCAGGAGCGGGACCAAGCAACCGATGTTTTGATTGGTCAAGTATATTGGTTGCATTATTATAGACCAATAAAAGGGAAGTTGCTATTAGAACCCCTTTAGCCCGGTCATTTATTTCCATCCTATTCGCTCACCTTCCCTAAGGAACCTAGTGGAGCAACTGCCATCAATAATGACCTAATTATGTAAACATTAATACATACGCCAATCCTATCGTTTAATGAGACGCTGGGAAGCGGCTTCTCTCTTCGTACAATAAAGTTCATTCATTCATTCTTCCATTCTTCGGGAAAAACGCCTTCCTTCCATGATGTGCTGTATATAGATGCAACACTTCCCTTCGTGCCCACTCAGCCAGGTTGCACAAGGCACAACATGATATGCCGTTTGATTCTGGTGGTCTCGTCTGCAAACAGCGAGAGCCGGCTCCAGCTCATCTATGACAAAGAGAAAATCGATGCAGAAATCGCGGTAGAAGGGGATATCACTGGCGGCTGAAAATAATGGATAGGTTGTGTGGTGGGCGACCTTCACGCAAAAGCATTCTGCAACGTCAGTATCCCATCGCCTCTGTAAGAGTGTCAGGGCTTACAAGTAAAAGCGCTGTTCAGGGAGTGAACGTAGACAACAGACGAATCCTCAGATGAGGCAGCGTCTTCCGGTGTTCTAGTGACTGGCTAAACGTTGTGCAACATTCAGACACCAAATATTTATCGATGTGAAGCTAGATATTATTTTAATTCGCCTGACTATTCCAAGGTCAGAGATTGACTTTGTACACCGGGTGTCGGCGTTCCGCACAGCGGCGTAGCGCGCGAAGTCGCTGCCACTTGGCTAGTACTTGGTGGTATAGTGATCACCCGCCGCGGTGGCTCAGTTAGCTAAACCACCACGCTGCTGAGCGCGAGGTCGCGGGATCAAATCCCGGCCGCGGCGGCCGCATCTCGATGGAGGCGAAATGCAAGAACGCCCGTGCGCTTGCGTTGTAGTGCACGTTAAAGAAGTCCAGGTGGTAAAAATTAATCCGGAGCCCTCCACTACGTCGTGCCTCATAATCATAACTGGTTTTTGCACGTACAACAGAAAGAAGAAGGGAGCGTCATTGCCTGCAGCATGATGCTTAGCACACCAGGGGCTGTTCCTACTAATTTGAGACAAACGCCCTGGGTATTTGCAAGCATAAACGTTTAATACTTGGGCTTTGCGATTTATTCAATTTCGGCCAATAGCTCTGTTTGAGTTCATTGCAAGTTCTTGACCAGTACTTTTCTGCTGGCAAACCTGGTGAATCTGCGAGTAGCTTTTGCAGTACAGCCTGCGCGTGGCAGCCGCAAATAAAATGTCATAGAAAAATGTTCGTTATGGTCTAATAAGAATATTCAGACAACTGCTGAAATTCGCAAACTAAACTAAATTGAAGTAAACGGCCGCTCGAGCTCAGCGACATAAATTCTCGATGGACTGTTGTACTTCACTTGTATCAAATTATCGATTAGATTTTTTTGTTCTTTTACAGTGGACGAAATGGTTCTTGAATGAAATACCCCGGAGTAAACATGCACTCGCTACGCATTCCTCGCGGCGTCTGCGATAGAAGAAAGGCTAATATGCAGCCTGTACAGTACAGAGAAGTGGAAATATATTATAGTGTGCGCGCTGCGGTGGCCGGAACTTTGTTCGGCTTTGACGCAAAACTGACAGCGGCCTCCTACTGTTGAGCATGAAGTTGCTCGTTCGATTTTGGGATGCGGCAGCAATAGTGCGACCAACCCCGATTGTGAAAGTCTAGCGTTTTCAGAATTGTCGGTACCGGTACAAAAATAATTTGCAGCTTTCCAGTGTGCTACTCATGATACCCAATCACTATACCCAATCAGTGGCTCTGTAGAGATTAAATTACTGTGACAAGATATAATTCCAGAAAATGCCGAAATATGTAGCACTTACCATCGCTCCCTTAACGCCCCCTGTCGCTCATAAAGCTCACGTTTTCTTCTCTCTTTCGGAAAATAAAGCATTGGTCAATTCTCTGCTCTGCATCATCTTCAAGTGGTATATGTTCATCCTGTGCATGCCTTCCCATCGAGTCGCAGGTGTCCGGCTCCCGTTACTGGCAGGTGGAGCGGTCGTGCATGTGCTGCCAGGAGATGGGCGAGCGCGAGGCCACCAAAGCTGTGTTCTGCCCGAAAGGACCGGGCCCCAAGTTTCGCAAGCTGGTCACCCGGGCGCCGGTCGAGTGCATGTGCCGACCGTGCACGGCCCCCGACGAAGCTTCGGTGCTGCCGCAAGAGTTCGTCGGCCTCTGACCCGCCAGTCTGCAACTCAGTAGGGGAAGAAAAGATAAATAAAGGCATTTACATTCTCAAACAAGGCACAGTTTTGCAGTCCTTACTTTTTCCCCATTGTGTGGTCGAATACACTTAAAAGCAGAGTGCCGCAGTGTAAATGTTGCGTCCGTGATTCCCATGGTTGATGCTTTCCAACCTTGTTTTATTATACTACTAACCTGCCTGAACAGCTCCTCTGCAGTAAAGGACTAACCGATTATGGCGCTCTGTAGGAAGTCTTGTTTTCTGGGAATCCAACGACTTGCTCCTGTTTCGTAGATGTCACATCGGGATCTCTAAACCCCCAGCCTAAGTCTACTCTTACATTGCGATTCAGCCTATTTCTTAATGATGAGCCTAAAAGCTTCCTTTGTATCAAGAGATCGCTGTGATTACAGCAATCGTTCGCTTATTTGCGCAATGTGCTCGCCTGCTAAATGTGTCAGCACATGAGCTAGGAATTTCCTCGGCTTGAGAACACGCCATGCTACGAGAATTTGCACTTGTGGGATATTTATTGGCCTGCACGTTAGAAAGAGAAAAAAATATGCAACACTCAAAACTACGCAGCCCAGCGATGTGTGTATTCTAGTCGTGTTACACCGGGTTGTCGAAGTAGACAAATTCAATTACGAGTGGCAGTCCGCATCCAAACTCCATAAGACATACGATAATCAGTCATACTTCTTTCCGACGCATATTTCACAACCGCAGTAAAGAGACGACATAATGTACAGTCGTTGGATACACAGGCTTATTAGAGGAATGATAG
>NC_051155.1:74220113-74245508 GCF_013339745.2 Dermacentor silvarum
TAGTCACCATCGTAGCCTTCGAAGTAAGTTTGTGCCGGGCACGTCAGAAACGTTCACGCCGCAAATATAATTCAGTCTGTATGATCATCATTATCACCGTCGTCGTCGTCGTCAGCAGCCAATTTTTTTTATTGCGACAGCAATTATATGGATACTCCAAGCGCATTTCTGCAGTCTCCGTCGCCATGAGGTTTCGAATAAACTCCAACGGTGATAAAATCGTCGCCGCGCGTCGTACACTGTGTGTGCGAGTGAAAACGTGCGAGGGTGAGCCGCCAATCGCGAAATGCTCAATCTAGCGCACACTAGGGAGGAAGGCAGGCCGGAAGCGCACGTTTTTCTTTCGCGCGCGAAAAAGGGGGGCGAGGCGACGGAGAGGGAAGGCAGGGGGAGGGGGTGCGTTCTGCTCCATCGGCTACTGCTCACAACGCGGCTGCGTGGGTGCCCTATCTTTACAGCGATCGGCGAGGAGGACAAAGTGCATGCGCCGAGTGCCGGTACCTTCGTATGCGCTGTGTTTTCGACGCTTAGTTCGCGTAGAAGTGAGATGAGCGACAGCGCGAAGGTCAATTTGCCTGCTGATGCTGGCGCGCTTTCTCACTCTGACCTTTACACAGCGAGTTTCTGCGGCCATCGAGCGAGATGTGTTCACGTTTACGTTTGCGAGCGTGACACCACGCTTGTATATTTAGTTAGTAAGCGAATGTTTACAACTTCATACGGCCCATTAAATTATCCTTGCTTCGTATGCTCTTTACTAATTCGCTATTGCAATCGATCCTTCACCTCTCGGGCGAAACTGCGATTTATTTATGTCCACTGCAGGACATTTATGTCCCTGCAATCCCTGCGATTAAGTCTTAAGTAGCATCAAATGAGACACCCGTCCCTTTTGTAGTGTGTCAGCGATCTGGGTGAGTAGGTTTGTCCATGCGCCAAGCGACAACTATGTCCCGCCGACGAGTGTCTATGGACGATCTGTTGCTCTCGTACAGATTGCCCTTATTATACACCACTGTAAATTTAACTCGCAAGAAACGAAAGACCCAAATGACACAATTAATTTCACAAGCTCATATTGTCTTTTAGGTTATTTTAACAATGGAAAGTTAGACTGCGTGAAGCTGAAGTTGCAGTAACTAGTCGTGCCATTTCCTGTGATATCCAGAAAACAGGCACAGAAACGTCTGGCGGAGCAACAAGAGATAAAATGGAAGCTGTTGGTATTAGGTTGGGTGTCATCAAGGTTCTTTTTTTCTGATGCACGTAATTTAATTGTGTACCCTCCAGCTATTCAAACAATACAATATATAAGGTGTTTTTAGCTGCTCCAAATTTTTTAAAATTGCCTGTGGCAGATAGCACAATTCTAAACCTTGAGCTAAAGTACTTGGTGAGGCGGTTATTACTTCAACGAGAAACCAAATGCTTACTTGAATAACTAACATAATTGTATTAATTAGCATTTTTATTTATTTATTAACGCAACATATCTCAATATACGAATTGTAGCTAGCAAGTGGCGTAGGTTGCAAGCCATATCACCTTGGACTCAATTCTGAGGATTGCACCAGTTTCGGGATATGCGCCGTCAACCGTGTGCTAAAAATGTAATGTCGTTCCACTTAGTTTTTTTTTTTTAAGTTGCTGCGTTATACATTGAAGTACAAAAGTAACTGGGGCGCCAATGCATTTCGTCCGACCCATAATTCTTTTTTCTCGAAACTGGCGTAGTCCACACAATTCCTTTTCCTTCCAAGTGGATACGGCTTGCGAACTCACTGGCCGCAATTCATACACTGAAATATGCGCGGTAATGTAAACATTTAATTCTAATTAGTTCAATTCTGCTAATTATTGAATTAGGCATTCTGAGTTCTAGACGTAATGCCTGCCTAATCGTGTTAGCCCAAGGGTTTTAGGTCAACAGGCAGTTTTTAAATTTTTGGTGCAGTAAAAAACAACACATGGTAAATCAGGGTAGGCCACTTAAGGGCGGCCCTTTTTTATGCATCGCTAAAATTTCCTCTATAATGTATGGGGGGGGGGGGGGGGGGGCAAGACAAAGTGTATGATTGGCCTCTTAGAGAGGCTCGGCATTGGGTTCATAATGTAGCATTGTCGACTCAGTAATACCTCTAAACAGGTTGGTTCCTAAGGATACTAAGGAAAAAGCATGTCCCTTTGCGCGTTCTCTGCTGGGAAGAGGGAGGGGGTTACGGGTCACACTTTGCATTACTGAAAACTCATGCCAACATAGTAAGCATGCTAACTCATCAGAAGACGGTCCTCAAGTAGTAATGTGCGAATATTTGCTTGCGAGGCCGAATTGAATGCGAATAGAAGAGCGCCAGAAGCGAATCAAATCGACACTATTCGACAAGCACCACTATGAGAGGCACATACACAAACGTACAGGTGCTACTTTCAACAGTTTATTCCTGCGCCCATGATACAGTATTTATGCTACATGCATGTCAGCGCAGTCAAAAGGATGCCAACGTGCCAAAACCTTGACCACTCTCGTGAATACTTGTCGAATATTTTTCGAATAATGAACTGCAATTCCTACCACTATAGTTGACGTCCTCCTATATTAACAACCTTAGCAAGTTTGTGTCATTGCAAAAAAAGTTATGAAGCGTCAGTAATTGAAGCATTTTAGGTAGAAACAAGCAGTTCATTCGCATGCCCGAAACTCATTAGTGAGTGGGAGTGATAGACCTTTAGCTGGTAAAATGTGGCTGCCTTGGTGACATAGTAACGTGCTCCACTAGGCAACTTACTGTGTTTTATGGAGACTACGCAGATATGAAATTTATCGCATAATTGAGAACTTGAGGTATTCGAAACTATGAAAAATATATTTGTATACTTATGAATAGAGCCTATTTGATTCAAAGATCGAATCGAATAGGACATTATTTGACTCGTTATTCGAAATTGCCGCATATTCGCACATCTCTAACCATACTGAAGTACCATGCAAGTTCATTGCGATGTATGCTTCAAACAGACACCATGGATTGCAAACAAGAGAAAACGTTCCCAAGAGGATGGAGAGGAAGTGGCCAATATTGGGCGAGAAAGGAAAGTATCAGCCAAGTTCAAACCTTCCTGATAAGCGATTTCTTAGATCGCCGGCGAAGACAAGCCCACAACAAAGTCATGCCCTGATGAAGGCTTCTTCATTCTGGGGTTTAACCTGCCAAAACCAGTTCTGATTATGAGGCACGCCGTAGTGGAGGGCTCCGGATTAATTTTTACCACCTCGGGTTCTTTAGCATGCACTACAACGCAAGCAAACGAGGGTTTTTGCATTTCGCCTGCATCGAAATGCTGCCGCCGCGGCCGGGATTCGATCCCGCGATCTCGTGCTCAGCTGCGCAACGCCTTAGCTGAATGAGCCACCGCGGCGGGTCCTGATGAAGGCCATTCACTTCGCTGAAACGTTGGCACCAGGTTTAGGGCTTCTCTTTTTTACCTTGTTTTAATAAATGCTAGCAATTTTGACGCACCACTGTAAACCATACTAGCTAAAATTTAAGCAAACCGCAAAGACATACAAAAGCCATGGTGGGCTGCACAACGCCTTACCCGAACCCTCCCGCACCGAGCATCTTAAGGCTGTGGAAGTCGCGTATCCTTGGTATAAACGTTGAGAACGCCTGAGGCTTGGGCAGTACCATCTGTTCGGATAAAAACAAAAATAATAAAAAATTTTCAATGCACAGAAAGTACTTAAGGAAGCAGCACAGATGGCATCAATTGAATTCTATTGAGCAGTTTACTACATTTGGCTGAGACATATCTGGGTATGCAGACTCTAACAGATATTTACTCTATCATTTGCTATCCATAAAAATGGTAGGCCATCTGCAAGTTTCCTTGTGGCTTTCTATGAATTATTAAATATAGGCGCACTTTTTTTACGAGGATGTTTCTACGTCAGCCAAGTTTGTGCGTAACGATTCAAGTTATTCTCTGTCATCAGCTGCCGCGACTAGACAATGAAAGCCCTCACGGAGATACGGGCGTCTCTTGAAAACTTTTCTGACCGCAATGCACCATTGTTTTTATTTTTTATAGTATGCAGTGTTATTGTCCTCGATCGTCGCAACAAACGGTCTGCCCGCATTATATAGATAATGTTTTTTTTTAGTGGCACGAGCACCGAGTGACACTCTTGTTCATTGCACGGTAACTTCAGGTTAGGGACAGACTTTCGGTTTTCACAGAGGTGGAACGAAATTAAAAATAAATGATAAAAAATTGAAACAGGTTGAAAAAATTGAAACAATCAATGATTCTACTTATGGTTGATGATAGATATGACATCAGAGGACAGGTTTAGTACAGTAAACAGCTAATTGAGTGTCAGGAATAATTAAAAACAATTAGGAAAGTCTAATTGCCGTACACCAAAACACACAATCATACACTTTAGATACCCACCACATCAGTATAGGTTCCCGTGAAACTCCAACACCAGAAGTAACGTCATCAGTGAAGTCACACTTAAACCAGGGGTACCCGCCCATTACTAATTAAAATAAGAAGTCGCAGTTTCGTCCGAAAGGCGAAGCATCGATTGCGATAGCAAATTAGTAGACAGCTATACAAAGTAAGCATAGTAGTTTTATCGGCCGTATGAAGTTGTAAATATTCGCTTACTAACTAAATAAACAAGCACGGTGTCACGCGCGCACAGGTAAACAAACTAATCTCGCTCGATGACCGCGGTAGCTCGTCAAAACGCTGGAGTGAGAAAGCGCGCCAGCGGCAGCGAGCAAATTGACCTTCGCGCTGGCTCTCGCTTCTACGCGAACTAAACGTCGAAAGCGCAGCGCATACGAAGCTACCGGAACTCGGCGAATGCAATTTGTCCCATCGCAGATCGCTTTGAAGATGAGGCTCCTGCGTGCGCACACTTCGGCCGCGTCGCAGGTCGCTATCAAGATAGCTCCGTGAGCAGCAGCCGCGTAAGCAGAACGCACCCCCCCTCCCGTCTCTGTCGTCGCCTCCCCGTTCCTCGCGCGTGAACGAAGACCGCGCGCTTCCGGCCGCCTGCCTCTTACGCGTGTGCGAGATTAAGCTGTGGTTGCCGGCTCACCCTCGCACGCTTTCACTCGCACACACAACGCACGGCGCGCGGCGACGATTTTATCGACGTTGGACTTTACACGGAACATCATGGCGACGACGACGGCGACGGCAAAAATGCGCTTGGAGTGTCCATATAATTGCTATCGCAATAAAACCAACTCATTAGAGCTACAGACCACCTGACCCAGAGTGAACGCCTGCCTAGCCCAGCGCAGGAGTGACGTCACTCCATCCTCTCTCGCTTCTCTTCCGGCGCGCACCTGTTCCGTCGCTCGCTGGCGCGCGCCAGCAGCGCGCCGGCGCTTGTTACATGCTTTCGCGTCAGCGGAGGAAGGGTGCTTAAGGTGCGCTTCGTGCGCCGTCCACTAGGGGGCTACGCGTCGCGCCCTCTTTCGCTCCCTCGCCCGCTCCTCTGTGCGTGGCGGTTTCCCGCCATTCCGTTCGCTCGCTCTTCCGAGTTTGGTTTCCCGCCCTACACTAGGGCACACGAACTCCGAGGTGCGAGTGCCACTAGCAGACACCTAAGTGAAGGATTAGGGCCGTTTCTCAATTTTTTGTTTTTGTTTTGTTTTGTAAACCATTAGAAGTGCTTCTGTGTAACTTTACACGGTCATATACTGACATATACCTAAGTGTCGGTAAGCAGAGGCGGCTGGTGCCGACACTAGAAACAATACTCCAGTCGTTAATTATACGTTTATTCCGCTTGCATAGGACTGCTTAACTGTTTGCTGGGATAATGTGCCACAGCAAGTCAGCATATGTTGCTAGGAACACTCGTGCCCAGCATGTTGCCGGACACATGAAGTCATTTTCTCAGCCAGAGATAAAGAGAGCGATTATGTCGACAATATTAAGAAATTTCTGTTCTTTACTACGGCGTGATTATCAGGGTAGACAGGGCTGCCGTCTACTTAACCCTTCGTGTTGATTTACATGCGCAGTATCAGATTGTCAAATGCTTGCCACGATTCACGATGTCAAGCTGATTAAGTTAACATGCACATGTAGTGATCACTGGGTCATGGGTTGCTGAGTGCGTACAATAAGTGTTCCACACTCGACTGACAAATAAATACATTTCTAATAAAGTTCATTCTTTCTTTATTTCCGTGTGATTGGCTGACTGAAATCCATCCTTGAATTCTGTACTTTGAAGGAGTGATTGACGTTACGGCAATTCTTGTCACATAATGCAAGCTGTGTTTTTTTAAACAACTATTGCTCTGCGGAAGCAAAAAAGTGCAACATAAACCCGGTACAGGTTGCAGAATAATTCAGGAGAAGAAGAAAGAGGGCGGCAGTGGGATGAGAGTGATGCATGTCAAACGAAAATTGTCATATTCGGACAGTCAGCTATAATTTCACTGCTGAGGATAAAATATTAGCGACCTATGAGAAATTGACGCCCCACTCTTTTTGTCTCCATGCTCCCAAGGTCACTTTTTCGGCTGAGTAATATTCAAATTTTACTCAGTGAAGATATAACACGTCGTCGACTATTGATGGCACGGTACACTTGCGATTTCACTGAGCCTTCCCGATAGCTCCATTCTGTGGAAAATGTCTGTGGCGAAGTGTTTTTTTTTTCGTGTGTTCACAGATGTACGTAATAGGCTCGTGATTTAGGAGCGTTCAAGTTTTGTGTTCTTTACTGCCAGGTTACTGCCAACGCATATACTACAGGAGCAATAGCAGGGCTCCATCGGCATTCCTTAACCTCCCCAGAGAACCGCATCGAGTACCCGTTCAATCTTGGTGATAATGGCGTCTCCGATAGCCATCCAGTCTGTGACGGACACCTCGGCAATCTTTTCCAGGGACGACGCCACCTCGCCAGTGATGATGATCAGTTTGCGCACGGTCACGCCAAGGGTCTTGGCAACCTCGGGGTCCTTCTTGATGCACTTGCGAAAAACATCAAGCGGTTTAGCCGGAAAAGTCTGGCTACCTGAGTGACCTACAGTATGCTCCACTGCGTAACATTCCGTGTTTTATGCCTACTACGGCCACCGGGGTGAAATTTCTCCCACCTTTGCTCCACTTTTAAGTTGTATTCGCACCTACGTACAAATACCTGTACGCATTGTTCGAAGACGTTAACCTGCCTCATTTATTAAATTAATTAATTTATTTATTTATTATTTATTTATTCGTTAATTCACTCCTTCATTCATTCACTCATTTGTTTATTTATTTATTTGCACATACTGCAGTCCTATTGTAGGGCTATAGCACGAGTTGGTACGGTAAATTAGCTTAAACAAGGTAATCATAAGCAAACAATTTGGAGCAGTTAATATAGGCAAGTGAAAACAAGCAACGAATAAAAAAACATCGAGGGAAACCATATTAACCATTTGAAAAGAGCTCTCCTGAGGCGACCAGAACCCATTTAACGGCAAGGCACGATCAGTATACAATAATCATGACCAGTTATGTATTCTACGCGAAAGAAAACTTCTAATCGGCAAGAAAGTACGACAGAACATGGACCGACGCCCGACCACAGGTTGTTTTCGCTTCCCAGAGCTCCGCTGCCCTTTGGAACTCAAATATATAGCACTGCGGTGCATCCATAATAAGTTGCACTCAAGTGCAATATTTCACATTCCAACATACCAGCTCACTTATAAACAAACGCGGGCTTACAAGGCTGTGGAGACCGACTAGATTTTCGACCATGTCGCGGACGTCCTGGTACGTGATGACTTGCTTGTTCAGCTTGAGCATGCACTCCTGCGCGTGCAACACTACTTCTTCCTGGCAGAAGTGAGACAGCGGGTCGCGCATCAGGGACACTTTGCTCTCGCGCTTGATGAAGAACTCCAGAAGCACCGTGGCAGTCTTCGGAACCTGCGAAGTTGTTGTTGTTGTGCCGCTTACGGTGGGGAGAATTTAAGCCTACATAAGGTGAACAAAGAAACGCGCACAAAATCTAGGAACCCAGCGAGCAACTCTGTCCAAACCAGGCAATGTAGTCCTGTGCTGGCACTGCTATCGATGACGCGGCTACAGTAGACGCGCACGTGTGAAAAAAAAACGCGTTATTATTCACACGGGGTCGCAAACGGCCAGGTTGTCTTAGGTATCTCGTTTCGGAAATGTTCCGTGTTTTCTCGTCGCCGTTTCTGGCGTCCACTTCGCGAACAACTAGACAACAGAAGCAAGCTGTACTCTATGACAAAACGGCGATAGATCGTGGGACCGCGTGTACTGCGATAGGAAATCTAGTGCGGGCTAATGGGACGACTCAAATCCTTCTCCTTCTTTTTTCTTTCGCACTTCTTCAATGGACATACCCATTTCGTAAACAGAATGACGTCAAGGGTCGTGTGTGAAGCGAAGTGCGAGACATGTGCAAAGAGCCCGTAGGCAAAACATTTCCCTCGTTCCATGGCTGCCATGACATCTACTGCTATGGATGTGTCCCAGTAGGTGAGTTTAGCTGCACGTCAACGGTACGTCGAAACTCGAAAAGTTCTTCGCCTGCAGTGAGCAGTATCCTGAACATTTCCTGATAGACGGCTGGGAAAACGAACCGCAGTGTTGGACGAAAATGCGATTTGGCGACATATATGTTTACCTCGTAAACACGCCTGGACCATACATTACCAGAGCAATGTAATCGTACCGTTCAATTAAGGCGTACGGCAGGACATTGATATCTCGGGACAGGTGCAGAAATTAGGTTGCGCTCACTGAGTATTGAGGGCGCACGCGAGTGTCATCTGCGATGGTGATGGAGAAGCTCGACGATGACTGAATGAATCCGAATCAATCAAGAGCGCTATCCGAAATGCCCGTATAGGAACATTCGATCCGACTCGTGTGACATGAATCGATGCGGCAGGAGATTCAAATGCTTGTTCGCTGCAATAGCAAATCACTGCTCACGAACTTCTCACTAATCAAATGCAATATGTCAAGTGCACACTAGAGAGCTGTCTACGTGTCATGTGCTGTTTTCATCACATAAGCGCGAACGTGACCACATTTGCCTCGGCGGCTGCCTCCTGTGTTCGTGCTCGAAATTAACATCATCCATAGTGAAATATTTAGCGCGCACAATCGACAAAGTGAAGGGGGACTAAATATTTCACTATGAATTCGTACCAACTCGTCCAATTATCAGTTCTGCTAACATCATCAACTGCAACGGAATTCTGGACCGCATAAGAAGCCCTGTTTCAGTTAATTTAGACATAGCGCAGCCACTGTGGAAAATTTTACGCTTGAAATGCGAGTGGATGCTTCACAAAACGATCGCAGAAATTTATTTCTTTCAAACCAAACCTCAAAAAAAAAAAGAAACTTCGCCATTATAACCTGCTGGAAGTGACGCACTGTTTAGACTGTAGAGCTTCGCTTTCTTGTATACCGTACCCGAGTACCAGAGAACTCCCGCACGTCTGCTAGCTACAGAGTTAGTATGTAGTATGCTAGCTGCTTAGTGCGCTGTACCCACGCCATTGCGCGCCTGCGATCCTCTTTTAATGAGAAGTATTCTCAGAATGAAGCCGGTTTTCTGTATCTAGCTGTCTACGTTCAACGAGCAGAGACTCGTGCATTATGTCTCCGCTCGGACATGAAAAGCCCATTGGGGTGACCAAGCCAAAGGCGCGGCGTAACGCGGACGCGATTCACAGGAGGCCCCGTTACGCTACATGTGCAAAAATTGGAAGCTCTACGCAGTCTAGCGTGGCTGACCAGGCTGGCGCAAGAATATAACATGTGCTATCTCCCAGTGGAGCCGCTCGAGCAGAGTGCATCGCGCACTAGCTCGGCTGACCAGCAGTATGCCGTACAGTTCGGGTTCACTGAAACGAGTGGGTTGAGTTGGCTCTTTCGACAAACAGCAAAGCGCTGGCTCGCCGTACAACTTGAGCGCAACTGCGCTGCGGCCACAACTTATCGCCGTGCCGCTGCGGGCCACGTGTAACGCGCAGGGTAACATTTTCGGCCAGCCTTAGCGCAATGACTAACGTCTCCGGCATGATCGTATCCGACTTCATCGGCCGCTGCCTGGCACGTTGGATACGCTGGACAACGCGGCGTTATCTACTGCACAGCCATCGTTCGTGTTCGTGTTCGAGCACCCGACAGCCACGCAATGAGTAGGAATTTTTGAAACGGCGCAAGTCACGTACTCAACGGGAAAAGCACGCCGAGAGGGACACTCAACAAATTGCAAATGTTTAGCGAGCGAAGTGCCTGGGCGCCTACGCGCCACTGAGAGATAAGCCGTCGTGTACGGTTCTGAACCTTTCGCCATACTCACACCACTGCTGCTGACTGCCATGATGATGTGTGGTGTTTTATGACGCAAGGGCCAATTATGGCCAAAGAGCGCCATGCCAGTGTTTGTGAGTGTGCAGTGGAGCGATGAATTCTGAGAAGTAGATGAAGCGTGGCTGTAAAGGGGCCTAAAAATAATCGCTGTAAAGTGAGTAAAATATACATGTACTAAAATCATGGCAATGACTAATGAGGTGTACTATGAAATGAAGAATGCATTGAGAAAGAATGACACGATATTTAAAATATTTAGGATGCAGTAATTGGCAAGAAACACTACTGCCTAAACAGAGCCCTTGATTCACAAGGGCCTGGAGGCATGTGCTATAAAAACTACCTATCACAGCGGCATGCTCTGGAGAGAGGATGCGCTACGAACTTATTGGGCTAATAAGATGCAGGACCACAGGTGCAGGCGTCGTTTGCTTAGGCGCCATTTAAAAGCTGCCAATCAGAAAATTAGACAGGAACCAGCCCTGCGGTTTTGCCAAGATTACATTGATAGTATATGCGAAGCGTTTATAGGTAATTTAGCCCAAGTGAAATTTCGTTGCAGTTGGCCTTTAAAGAAGCCGAACATTGCCATGGCCGCAGCCATTTAGAAAAGCCCAAGTGAAGTACGCAGATATATTCGGCGTTACCGCTGCTTTTTTTTTTCTTGTGCGATTTACGCACCCAACCGTGCAACAACTGCCTGGGCGGACGCACACGAATCGCAACGAAAAAAAAAAACTGCAATATGCGACGCTGTGAGCGCCTGCCAATACGCGTGCGGTGCGCTTTCTGGTCACCAAACACTCCCGCGTGTAGCGGATGGTCA
Source organism: Dermacentor silvarum (assembly GCF_013339745.2). NCBI lineage: Eukaryota > Metazoa > Arthropoda > Arachnida > Ixodida > Ixodidae > Dermacentor > Dermacentor silvarum. The sequence continues at coordinate 74,231,338 of NC_051155.1, forward strand.
AGTGTCCGACTCACCGTGACGCAGGTCGGGTCACGTCTACAGCCCGTTGATGTCCGGTTCGCTGGCCATCAACATATAGTAATAAGAAAGGAATACAATCGAGTGCCAGGACTCCTTAGATTAGAGTGATCCTTTATTCTGGTTAGCCACTACGGCTGTTTCGACCGTACCCAGTCACCTGATTTCATTTTCTTGCGATAGCAATTATATGGACACTCCAGCCGCATTTCTACCGTCGCCGTTGCCGTGAGGTTCCGTATAAAGTCCACAGGCGATAAAATCCTCACCGCGCGCCGTATGCTGTATGTGCGAGTGAAAGCGTGCTCTCGATAGTGAGCCGGCGATCCCAAGCGATGGAAGCGTGCAGGAAGCGCGCTGTCTTGCGTCGCCCGCAACGTTCTGGGGGAGGGTAGGGAGGGGAGGCGTCCTACTCTGGGAGGTGCGGGCGCCCGCTTGGGCCGCAAAAGGGAGAGGGAGGGGATGGGGGGGGGGGTGTTATACTCCGGGCAACTCCGGCGGCCACGCTCTCCCGCCCAGGCCGCTGTATCTTGAAAGCCACCTGCGTCGTTTCACAGGCGGCCGTGCGCTGTGTTTGCGCGGCTTAGTTTGCGTTGATGCGCGATGCAGCACGAAGGTCAATTCGCTCGGTGTTGCTGCCGTGCTTTCTCACTCCAGCGTTTTGACAGCGAGTTTACGCGGTCATCGAGGGAGATGTGTTTATGTTTGCTTGTGCGCGTGTGACACCATGATTGTTCATTTCGTCAGTATGCCTATGTTTACTAGTTTATGCGGCCGATAAAACTGTCCTTCCTTCGTACAGCTGTCCACTAATTTGCTATCGCAACCGATGCTTCGCCGTTCGGGTGAAACTGCGACTTTTTTTGCAGAAAATTTTACTCTTTCATAATACGGCATTTTCTCTTTACTGTGTGGAAATTGCGAGCTTATTTGCACCCTTGGGACTCTGGACGCAATAAAAAAAAGAAAAAGGTAAACGGAGTCTGATATGACTATTAGGAAGAGTAACTCCCATGTTTTATATTGTTACGGTGAGGAAAGCAGACAATGTCGACGACGGACGGACAATGTCGACGAAGTGGCAACAGTCTCATGAAGGAATGCCGCCTTTTCGAGCAGGCGAAGAGCCGCCGTATACATAATCAATTTACACGGCTACCAAATACTGCAGTGACCTCTTCTTGCACTGACCCAACCGACCAACCTAGCTTGCCACCACCAAGTGAAAACGGAACCCGCATTGTGCGCCGCGAACTCGAAGCAGCGTTTCCTGTCTCGCCTCAACAGACGTCTTGGACCAACACTGCTGAGACGATATCGCTGATCCAATCCGTGGTTCGCCAGGAAATCGCTAATATGGGTCTCCCCAGCGCCTGCTCTTTGAGTGGTCCTGGCATAGGCCCTGCACGTATGCCTCGGTCCTATCGCAGTCCACCGTACAGTGCCCGTTATCCCTACAGTGCCCGGAATCCATCGGACTGGCGTACACCTGATGACAGGCCGATCTGTTTGTGCTGCGGCCAAATTGGTCACGTTTCCCGTCACTGCCGTAGCCGTTGGCCTTCCCCGCCTCGAAACCCTATCTGGAATTCAAGTTCGCCCCGCAGTTCTTCACCCCGTCGCTTCTACGACGCTTCCGACGCCGCTACCTCTCCTCGCCGCTATACTCGCTCGCCCTCGCCTCAACGTCGCCAGCCACGTCCGCCCCAGCTTCACCGCTCGTTCTCGCCGACCTACCCAGGACCATCCCAACCGGAAAACTAGGCAATGCGGCACCTCTTGTTCTCTATATATGTGGTATACAAAGGAGTGTTAAGGCAACCGTCACGGGTTGCTCTCCAAGCACGACCTCCAGTAGAAGTGTAACAGATTTGACCACCGCATCGCTACGGTGTGCTGAAGAAGTTACTCGTTCCTGGAAAAGCGGCATCGATGTGGCACCTTCGCCCAGTAGCACGCGAACGTGCTCTAAGTGACTTACCCTGGGGAAAAGTGTCACCAACATCCTAGCAGACTGCTTCTTTTTATCCATGGCAGCTGAAAGAAGAGGGTGCTTCGCTATATGACATTCGCAAAGTTCTTGGCTATTCTCATTGTCATGAAATTGCGTCAGAAATTATATTAGCACAAATGCAAGCTGGACATGTGCTAGGGAAATAATCGTATTTCATTTCACCTTCGTTTCAATCGAGCTAATGAAAGAGATGAACAAAGGCAGTTCTCGAAATAAGGAAATCTACGTTCAGCATATTTCACCTGTTCATCGGATTTCTGCCAAATCAAGCGTCAACATTCACTTTGAAAAAAAAAAAACAGTTGGCAAACACCAAATTAATACATTAAACGAGGCCTCCTTCGCAATATACCGGCTGTTTGAGCGAACACTTTCAAATGTTTTTAAAGATTGCCTTGGCAGATAGGAAAATTCTAGTTCATGAGTAGAAACCGGATTTTAGGCAAATGCCTTTTTTGTTCCTTTCGTTCATATCGCCCCACTTTAATATATGAGCATGAAGTAGAGGTTAAGAAGTGCTTTTAAAGTGTTTTTATAGTGCCTATAAATGCCTATTTTGGCGTTTGTGCTAAATGCCTATAAATGCCTATAAATGGCTATTTTCAATATCGGCGCCTATATGAACACTATTTAGCCTCAAGTTTCGCTTTCGAGTGCAGTTAGAGACCGTTATTCATGTTACCGGGCAACACTGACTGTTCGGAACTCTATGGGGTACAACCTAGTCATCTCGTTCAACCAACTTTCGGTAAACAACCGCGAGGAGCAGTGAAATGGGACGTGCCGCCGTTGGCCAATGCGAAACCGCTGAGAGCTGTCAGGGGAAAGGAGAGTAAAGAGCAAAAGAAGAAAGAAAAATGTGATCTGCACGCGGCTTTTTTGTTTGTAATTTACTTTTCAATGTGTTCACTGCCGTCGAGCATTCCTTCTCAGCGTATCAGATCGTTCTCAGTGACAAGAGGAACAATTTTGAATCCAAAAATCTGGAGATGGTGGTAGTTTGCTATTCTTTCCACAATCTTCACAGTGATTTTCCCGCGTGCTCTCCAAACAGATTTCTTCAAACACGTGCACTTCAAATGGGCGGAAGTGTATTTGGCAGTATTGGGGCGTTTTGCCTGTACAATACCGATAATGTCATTGTATATGAGAAAATTCCCAGAGTTGTCGCAAACAGTCCTCATGTAAGAACATGTTAATTTCTTTAAAATTGTAGTCTCCCTTGCATTTATTATTTGTCTGTTTTGTTGTGTTTTACTTTGTGTCAGGCAGGCATAAAGTAGCGCTTTTTTAATAAGTATTCCCAGCTTTCAAGTATTCTTTTTCATGCTTGTTTCACTTTATGCAACGCTCGAGTACAGTGGTCATTGAACATGAATATGAGCAGTGTGCTTTTTGAACTATGCCAACTGATCGTCTTAGTCAAGCAGTTTTATGGAACAATTGCACGGCTATGTTGAACTGTTGGCGCCTTTGTGACATCATAAACAATAACATTTCTTGTTTTCCTGTCGTAGATACAGGTCGCGCACGTCTTCGTTTGAAATTATTTGCATTTATGTAAACATTTATTGTGCCTATATTTACGATGTTGGAGGCCTAAAACGTTGCTTTGCCTGCCTATTTCTGGCGCCTAAAACGCGCTTTTTTAATGCCTAAAGATCCGGCCTCTATTCATGAGACTCTCTACTAGAAGAGGCGGACATTACTTGCACAAAATATTGAAATGCATGATCAACTAACAATTAACAAATATTCACTCATTAGGTTTTTAACTAATTACCTTATGGCCCATATTGCAATTTACAAATTGCAGCCGTGGAGTTCGCAAGGAGGATACACTTGGAACGAATTCTCACGATGACACCAGTTTCCAGATATTAATTCCCGAACTTTGCGGAGAAATCTTACGGAGAAAATGACATTTGTAAAGAAATAGCGTTGTCCTCATCGCGCTGGCTCTGGACAATATTCTATTTCAGCGGTATACCTACGGCCTTGTTAGCCTACGTCATTTGGCAAACTTAACGTACGTAACGTTTACGGGCGCAAATAAATAGCGAACAGTACGTCACCCACGGGTCCCACTTAAGCGTGAATTCTCGTGATGGTTACCCTCTCGCTATTGCTGAGTGCCAGTAACTGTTGAAATGCACTTTGGCTTCCTCTAAACTCACCTGAAACGTTAGTTATGAGCACATAGCACGCCGGAATTCTGACATCGTTCGGTGATTCCAGCATCCGTAGGCCTTAAGAGACGCGTTGGCATCGAAGCTGCAGGCTTGTTGCTAATAGACTGCATTAGCTTGGATATGTTTGGAACTGGGCACCAGGGAGCATCCTTTCTTTGAACGTCTTCCTTACGCTTGCGTTCATGAAAGCTAAGCCAAAACTTCTGAAGGGATGCGCACCATAAGTGCGCCACAGTAGTGGTTGCGTTTAACGTGCGTATACAGGCGACATGTGCTATTCTGAAACTGTCTATTAGCTATAACACGTTGTTCGAAAACGGCTACGTGTTAGCATTCTGGGCTGCAGTGACGAGATGTCTTTTCCCGCACACCTGGTCGCCTTGTGTTCCGGCGGCTGTTTAGCCGTCAGGAGCGTGTTCAAGACAAGGGTCTTGACCTGTGAGCGTGAAGTACAAGGACGGACCGCTGCGATTAACTTTCTGACTACCACGTCACCCTGATTCGTGCTGAAATGCGAACACAAAACGCAGGCAGCATCAGGTACCAAGTCCGCAAGACAGCGTTCTCCATTTAGTGCAAGTGCATACACGCGTTAGCTTCGGGTGCCGTGCGATAATATGCTGATTACTTACGACGATGAACAAAATTTGTGAACCACGTGGTTCAAGTTTTCTGAAACTTGCAAATTTCTGGGGACCTTTCTAAATATTTAAAGACATAAACCAAAATGATTTTTCTGAACTCACTACAATTTAAGATTCGCTTTGAAATACAACAAATTTAATTCCAGTCAATCCTTCAGCTGCCTCATAGAAGCATTTTATTCATTAATTCATGCATTCTACCTTACAGACCCACTCAAGGGCTTTGAGTAGGGGGGGTAACAGTTTCTATAGAGCAGAAAAATGTTAGCATCAGATAAAAAGGTGACAAAACAAAGGTTACAAAGAATACAGTAGAACATCATTATACAGTGTTATAAATGAGCTTACTCAGGTTATCACGAAAGGTTTCGCGGTTTCAAATGCATGCGATGTGGTCCGGAAGGTTGTTTCAATGTGCAATAGCGCGAGGCAGTGATGAGTTAAATGCCTGCGTTTGACCTTGTATGCGCATGAAACTGGGCGTGTTGTGAAGGCGTCACGCACAGGTGCATGAATCGACAGACGGCGATATTTATTGATATAACTGTACCTTAGAAACAGACATAGCAGAGCGATCAGGTGGCTGGTTTCTAATGACTAAAGTTGAATGTCTTTTTTTATTCGGGTATTGGCTAGAAAGATGGTCGTACTTAGGCGCCATTTGCCAACTACATGGTGCACTCCTCGGCTGTGCACCATGTAGTTGGCAAATGGCGCAGTGGCGAGCGTGATCTAGCATGCAGAAGAAATTCGATGAAGGGCTACTCATATGTCTAACCATGCTGCATACTTTGTATTTATTTGTGCGATTGCGGCCTTCACTGGCAATTGTTATCCACAAGGCTAACAAATGGTCGAACAGTCGCGTATCGTAGACTAAAAAATGCTTAACACACACTGCTAAATGCAAGCACGGAAGCAAGCGCGTAGAGGTCACCTTACGTTTCGAGACCTTACGCAGTTGACGATATCAGCATAACTTGCTCATATCATCTGGGGCATTTTATACAACTGCGAAATGCGTCAGCGCGCAAGCGCCTTTCGACGAGCTATAGCGACTTCGTCGCAAAAGATGAATACGTATATTCTCACCTTGTTTTACCCTAGCCTTCTTCGATGGGCTGAACACCCCAGCGCCACCTCCGGAAAGCACGGGCGAGAATTCTGCGAGTGATTTGTTTAAGCATCACTTATAGCATTATTACCAACACGTTTTAATGGTCGTTGACTCTACTACAAGCCAGCGCCTGCCAGTAGGTAGAAGCGACATTTCAGGCTTCGCGTTTGATCGATAAACTAGAACTGCTTGGCCTACACCTTATATGGTCTATATCATGATAAACCAACGCCACATATCTTGGATGCCTCGTCCTAATATGTTTGAAAAGAACGAATTCATTGATCTTGAGCACCCTTTAAATAAGCAACAAGTGAAGTGTCGCTGAGATGTCGCAATGCTCTTTTCTGCATCTGACAAGTTACCTAGGCGTCTCTATTCCTATCGCCAACTTGCCGTGCAGCAAAAAGCATGACAGGATGGACGAATGGGCTGTTTGGTCTGACATTAGCAATGATGAAGCAGCGCGAACGACATGGACGAAAGGAACACATAAAACAAACCGAGTGGCCGACGAACTATTTCACTTAAATTATGGGGTTTTACGTGCCAAAACCAACAAGTGATTATGAGGCATGCCGTAGTGGAGGACTGCGGATTAATTTTGACCACCTGGTTTTTTTAACCCGCGCCTAAATCTAAGAACGCCGGTGTTTTCTGCATTTCGCCCCATCAAAATGCGGCCGCCGTGGCCGGGATTCAATCCCGCGACCTCGTGCTCAGCAGCCCAACACCATAACCACTAAGCAACTAAGCCGGGTTAACTATTTCACTTCATTGCCTTGCACGTGCGTGAGCACGTATGCACTGGTTTTTTTTTTTTTCGTGCAAGAAGTTTTTATTCACCTGAGACTGATATGATTATTCCAACTTTTTGTGTACATTTATGAATGAGGTAAAAATTAGTCGCATCCTTAACCCGAGTGTCCAGATAGATATTTAAAGATTCACACACGAAATGTTTCATTCACCATGTCAGCCATGCTGCTATCGCGAAATTGCTGACCGGCAGAGGCGAAGTTAAGTTTTCCTTGCAGAAATCGAGTGCCTAGCACCACTTTACAGATATCCGGCATTCCAAATGGGCTACGAATTAACGTTACAGATAACAGTTTCCGAAAAACCTGCGTTGAACAGTTCAGGACGATTTTGAGTCTAACGCCGACGCATCAAATTTTGGAAACTAATATTTCGAATGTGTTTCTTGTCATAGGACTTTTGGTAAGCATCAAATGACCTCACTGCGGCTCATTCTCACTTTTTAAATTGGAACTTGCACCCCAATGTGAATCACCAAAAAGTGAATTTGTGAATCATTTCAATTGGCCACCGAAGCATTGCTGTCTCCCGCAAGTAACATCTGCATTTTTCCTATAATCCACATGAACAGACCAAATCTTTCTACACGCTGTATGCGATTGTTTTAAAATTATGTTAAACACAAAAAACTCGGTATACAGCACAGTAAACTAAACAGAGAAAGCGCGATATTGAGCAATGTTAAAAAGAAACACAGCTAAACACCTCTAGCTATTTGTCTTTAATGTTCAGTGTTTTTTCTTGCATGTTGTGTTAATTTGACTCGTAGTATATGCACGTGTAAGAAAATACCGCGACGTTGTAGGTGATTTCGTGTGTCTTACGCCTTCCTTTTCTTTGGGGCTTGCGCGCTGCCTCACGATTCCTAAGGCATACCAGGCCCAGCTGTATTGGCAGTGTGAATTGAAGTAAACGCAAGCTGGTTAAGTAAAAACGAGGTGTTGTGCTACAGGTCCTGTTTGAACCCCGCCAGCGGACAATTTAATTTATATTTAATAAATAAAGCCAACGTCTTTCTTAGCGACTTTACCACCTCTTTTCCGTCTCCGGTATGTTTAAACCCATTTCCTTGGCCGATCCCGTAGGTCGTGCACCGCCGCGCTAATTAAATTACATCATTTTGAGGTTTGAGCTCGGTTTTTGTTTCGCACATTTAATATTTAAGCCTGAGAACACTTAAAGGGCCCCTAAACCACCCAGAGGTCGAAATTTAGTTGTGGTGTTGCAGTTGTGCACGAGTCTACAACGAACACGTAGCCGCGAGAATTTTTCGAAATGGTGTCGTAATAGCGGAGTTACACGCGTTTGATGATCGAAAAACGGCCCTCACTCGTTTCGCTCTTTCCTTCGCTACTCTCCTCGTCGGCTGGTCTCTCCCCCTCGTCGAGTGCTTCTCCAAATGTCACGTGACATACGTCATCGCCGACGCGCTTCTCAAAACACTGCCCACTTCCGGTTAAGGCACGTCCACGCTATAGCGGCAAATATACCGACGGCTAACCGGCTTCCGGTGCCCCAGAACGTCTGCCGCGCGAGGTGTGTCCAAAGTAGACGGCAGTTCGGCAGGCGCATTGCCCGCAGCATGATCAACGGGCCAATCGACGAGTGCGAAGCTACGCACCTCCGCCACCGGCGACGAAAACATCGGGTGCAGCTTCTGTTCCAAGCAAAATAATTTTCCCTAGATAAAGGGATGCGTAAATTGTACATTTTATGAAGAACGATATCCACTGTCAAACGTTAAACATGAACGAGAGCTCCGATACTTGTCGAGCTCAGCTGCCGTGCACGGCTACCGACGGCAGACGACCCGCTCGTCTGTGCTCGCATCGCTGCCGATGGCGCCGCTAATACGAGGGGCGTTCATAAAGTTCGTATTATTGGCATAAAAAAGGGGAGACAAAGAAACGAAATTTTATTGGAAGTTTATTGCTTCTCCACATAATCTACCACCAAAGTCACGCGCTTGTGCCAACGATGCATAAGCTGCCGCAGTCCAGTTCTGTACGACTCTTGATTTTGACAGTTCAGGAAGAGCTCGACTCGAGCTACCCGAAAATTTCGTCCCGAAAATGTTTCGTCGTCCCGAAAATGTTTCCCGCGCAGTGTGCTCTTCATGCGAGGGAAGAGGAAGAAGTCACTCAGTACGAGGTCAGGTGAATATGGCGGGTGAGGCAAAATTTCGTAGCCTAAGGAGGCTGAATGCGTGGCCGTCACATGTGCTGAGTGAGCAGGAGCATTGTCATGGAGCAGACGGACGCCTTTCGTCACCTTTCCTCTAGCGCTTCTCCTTGATAGCACCTCGCAATTTGGTGAGAAGCTCACAATAGTACTTTGCTGTAACAGTTTGGCTTTCACTGGCATAATCTGCGAAAAGAGCACCACGGCAGTCCCAGAAGACGCTCAGCATGACCTTGCCTGATGACGGCACAACCTTGGCCTTTTCTGGCGCGGATGACTTTCCGTGATTCCATTGTTTGCTTTGAAGTTTAGCTTCAGGGTCATAATTGTGCGCCCAACACTCATTCATGGTTATCAGGCATTAAAAAAAATGTCATCAGGGGTGCTCTCGCAAAGCTTCAACATTTTTGCGGCTGCTTCCTTCCGCAAGTCTTCTTGCACTGGTGTCAACAAACACGGAACCCAGCGCGCGGCAACTTTCGTCATATGCAGGTTGTTGTGAAGTATGTTGTGCACAGAGCCTGCACTCACGTTAACCTGTCCTACTAATTATTCAGCAGTTATCCACCAGTCAGCGAATACCACAGCTTCCACTTGCGCAGCAATTTGTGGTTCCCCATCGAGCGAAGGGCGGCCATTTTGTTGTGCGTCGTCCAGGCTTGTTTGACCGCACTGAAATCGTCTGCGCCTCTTTACAACAGTGTCATAGGTTGCAGCATTGCCACCGTACACTGCCACCAGCTCGGCGTGAATTGTATTGGCATCTTGGCCCTTCAAATACAGAAAGTGGATCACTGCACGTGTTTGACTTTCGCGATGGGTGCTGCCATTTTTGTTTTAGCCCTCTAGCGGTGTTGCGCGGCATTATATAGAACATTAGTTTTATATTACGCTATAACTAGACAGATTCACACTCATTTTCATGCATATTGTGCACGCCTTTTCTAAATCTGTCACACTGATAATACGAACTTTATGAACACCCCTCGTATAAGCGTGTCTATTTTTCGTGTGCAATTATTGCGAAGAGCGATAACAACGGTAAGAAAATATTACGGCTTGTGAGCGTCGGTAATTCATTCCGAAGTGCCGTCCGTTCTAGCTTTGAAGTGAGCCGGAAAAGGCCTAGCGACGATATCGGCGCCGTCAAGTGATCGGCGGTGGTGGCGGTGAGGCTACCGCACAAATGGGCCCCGGTCTCATCATCCCGACGGCAAGGAAATCTCGCCGTTAACGAGGAAAACCGCCGTCGCACGGCGGCTCGCGAATGGCAAACGGCGTGCGGCGAGTTACCGTGCCGGTAAGGGCACGTACACACTAGCGGCAAAACTAAAACCCCTATATTTATAAAAGTAGCGTCATTCTTAGATCTTGCCGCCACCGCGCTCACCCCGGCGCTTCCTCCTCGCCCTCTCTTAGCCGCCTCCTGTCGCCCAGCCTCCTCCGCTCCCCCATTGGCCAATCCGTGTCACGTGGAAGTTCGCGTCGCGCTTTTGTATATTTTTTTCTTTCCAGCGCGCTCCGACTGCCATTCTCGGGCCTGTGCGACGAAAGTGCTGTACGCACAAACGGATCAAACTTGTTAGGGACAAGAACTTCGTTGTGATGGCATGCTGCTGCGCCTTAAGTTGCCGCAACCGACAAGGCGAGGGCAAAAGGCTTTTTTTTTTTTGTTTACCATCCGGCGTGCGCAAACGCTTGCTGCACACTTGATATTTGCGCCGTCTCGCATCGTCGCGTTGCTACTTCCAAAACGGCATTATTAAGACCAGTTACTGACTGACGAAGCAAAATCGCGCCTCAAAAACGTCTCCGCAGGGCGCGATCGAAGTTTTCCTCGGATTTCCTCTGGTAGCGCGTTAGCTGTCGTCTGCCACGGCAGGCCCGACGCAGGCGGCGCCACTGTCGATATCGCGTCCCGATCGCGCTGGTCGCGCCGAGCGCGATAGTGGAACGGAGGAGGAGGGAAGTGGATGGCGCTACTTTTTATATATAGGGGTTTTAGGCAAAACGCGCGTGGTGCGCCGCCGGCGGCAAAACGCCGCAGCTGCAGGGCGGCCACACCAACCGGCGGCGCGCCGGTGCGGCAATCACGTGACAGACTAGACTCTCTCCCCCCCCTTCTCGAACTATCCGTCAGCTTGGTCCGGGAGCTGATGCGTACAGATGATAGTGCGAAGCGAGTTTCCGGTTAACACCGGACGCGATTACGAAACGAGCGGTCGGGCGGGTCCGCATGAACTAAAACCCCTTGATGTTAGAAAGTAGCGACACGCTTTGATCTACGCCGCAACGCCCTCGCCGGCGCGGTCAACCTCCTCTTTTTCTCCCCCTCTTTCGCGGAGCCAGCGCATCCGCCACGCTGAATGGCTGCGGCGCTCGAGACTACCCCGTCAGGTGACCCTGACGTCACGAAAACTTGCTTTCGCGCGCTTTTAGTTTCTCCCGCTCGCCATGAGCAGTCCAAGTGGTGGTCGCCCTGCCGCTCCGAACGTGTGTTTCCCAAGTTTTTCCATCCTTTCGCAGGAATCTGAGATTCGTTCTCCGTGAAAATGCCTTGCTGCTGCGCGTTTCAATGCAGCAGCAGGCCAGAGAAAGGGCAAGCCTTATTTTATATCCCCCGAGGTGAACGGAATGTCGTGCGTCGGAAGCAGTGGATCCATAACATCGGGAGAAGGGATTTCGCCCCTTCTATGCACGCCGTTCTTTGCGAGGTGAATGTTGCAGCTTTCCTCATATTTGTGGATGAAGTTGCATGGAGATTTTAATGCTCTTCGCATAGCCGGACTCTTCGTTCAGTTTAATACAGATCACCGATAACTGTGCATATAGTTTTTTTTGAGTCGGCTGAAATTTTCGTTGACTCTTCGAGCCGTGACAAAGCTTTTTGTGTTTTCGCGCGTTCGTTAGTTTTCAAATGTATGTAATGTGTGAGTTAATGCCTGTAACTCATATGTTGTAGTTGTGTGCGTGTGTGTGTGCGTGTTTGTGTATGTGCGTGCTTGTGTGCGTGTATGTGTGTGCATGTATGTGTGTGCGCGCGTGTGTGTGTGCGTGTGATCCTTGCGCCTGGTACTTGTGAAGCCAAGGAACTATTTTACTCTTATTGCGTGCTTATTGTATCTTTGCAAAGTTTCAATACTGCGAGAATTTTTTTTCTTTATGTACTTTATGTTGCGAAGGCATGAACCGCAATATATAGGTAGATAAGTGGTATTATGTATTATTCGCGCATGCTCATTAAGTACAAGCCACGCGCTTCTGATAATCTCCCTCAATTCTGATAAACTTGACATCTTGAAGTCTGTAAGTTAATTATCAAGTGCCAGTCTTAGCAGTTTCGGTGTAAGCAATCAGCCTTTTTTTTTTTTGAGAGAGAGAGACTTAGGTTACTCCCAGAGGTGATGGAATGTAATTTCTCGTCGTTTCATAGTGACGGAATACAGGCGCGTGTAAAGTTCTATGTTGGCTGTTTCGCAAACACAGCCCTTATTTCGCACAGTGGCATTGGTACAAAGGCTTCTGGCCCACTCATTTTGGCGAATTCACTTTGAGTAAACTATCACATTTCTTCTTGGTTACCTTCTCTGAGCCTTTTAAGAGCGAAGATAGTGAACCAAATTCTCGTTTATACTCTACGCTGCTTATATTGTACGCACCCAATACACCTCCGCGTTACAGGACAACCCAAGTGGCGACGTAGAGGTAAACAGCTCAGCCACTGCTTGGTACTCATTTTTCGGAGCGCTTCCGCTTGTATTTATCGAAGCGTCCTCAAAAAAAATGTCACGACGTTCTATCGGAAACGTACTTTCGTCATGTGAGTTTCACAAGGGATAAATTCCCATACAACGCTTCAAAGGGCCGAATAAACAAGCGCGCGCATTGATTCTAATGCGGCTGCAGCGAGCCACTGGAGGGTTCAGCGCCGCGCCGGCCCGGTGAGGGGGAGAAATCCGAGGAGAATTGAGGAGGAAAGCGCGCGCGTGGGGGAGAGTGTCGCTACTTTCTAACATCAAGGAGCTTTAGCATGAACCAATTTCTCGCGCGCACGTCATGGAAGCGGGCCGCTCTCATTGGTCTCCTTCATCCGCGGCACGCGGCAAACCGCAAAAAAAATCGGTCCAGGAGCGATCCCTGCCGCGGCAAGAAAAACCTGTTTCGCGGCTGCTTTCGCGGCGCGCGTCTTGCCACACGCGTTTTGCCGCTAGTGTGTGCGTGCCATAACGGGGACGTGGACTTAGCGCTGCTCCCTACCCGCCGTTGCTGCGGTGCCGGCCCGTGTTCATGCGAAGCGTGCCGCTATAGACCCTCTGTTGCGCGCTCGTCTAGAGAGGCCAACAATGTCGCACTCTGTTCGCGCAGCTAATCAGACCGCTAAGCACGACTGTGTTGGAACGCGAGCAATTTGGCACTTGCGTTGCGGGCTGTAATTAACGATTCGCAAGGGCGCACAAGCGAGCAACACGGCGAGGAAGAGCAGGGAGCGCGCGTACCTGCTAGCAGACTAACCGGAAGTCGTAGGTTCTTGCTCGACCAATGGGCATCGTCACCGACGCTGACATCACCAGATTCACCCTGCTGACATCGTTACGACCGCTGGGGATACCGGAAAAGCCAGGAGAGGAGGACAGCATTGTTTCTTTTTTATTTTATGGCGCGCCCGCGTCGCCTAGCGCTGCAGCGTTTGGAATCGTTGATCGTAACGGCATTCGGAACTCGATGCGCGTGTTTACTTGAAACGTTCAAAAATATCTGACGTGGTTTATGGGCCCTTTAAGATAAAGGGCACGCGCTGTCGTTGTTCGGTTCGATGACATCTGTTTGTAGGCTGCCATTCTCAAAATTGTAAGGAATAATTTTTTTCGGGAATGTAAGTCCTGGTATGAACAACTTTAGGGGTAGAATTGTGTGGCAATATAACCCGCATATACTATACGTCATAAAGCATGGCACATAGCATACTTCTACGGAAATATATGTGGAGTTTCACACCGACGGCAAAAATATCGCAATAAAATGCCATGTTCGCTATGTTCGTAGCGTTTATACAGCAAAGCTGTATAAGGCTACGTTCTGGCGGATCGCGTCCGCGGACAAAAGGACGTGAAGAACGATTTTTCGTCGATTTGCGTGGTGGTTTCCCGCCAGTTGTGCCTTAGCACAGATGTCAATATGGATGATGA